>NW_009214872.1:0-47342 GCF_000690835.1 Fulmarus glacialis
AATGCTGAAAAGGCAGAGGTTCTCAACACCTTCTTCACCTCTGTCTTTACCAGCACCGTTGGGCCCCGGGCCTTGGGAACAAAAATCTAGGTTGATGCAAACACAGGCCCACTGTCAGTGAAGGAAGAGTTGGTATGTGAACTATAACAGGAGCTTGACCCATACAAATCGATGGGTCCTGACAATACCCACCCGAGGGTGACAAAAGAGCTGGCTGATGTCATTGCAAGGCTGCTCTCCATAATCTTTGAGAAGTCGTGGAGATTGGGGGATGTCCCAGAAGGCTGGAAGAAGGCTAATGTCACCTCCATCTACAAGAAGGGCATAAAGGAGGATCCAGGAAACTATAGATCCATCAGTCTTTCTTCAGTCCCTGGGAAAGTTATGGAATGAATCCTCCGGGGAAGTATCACGAGTCAAATGAAGCATATGATTGGGAAAAGCCAGCACAGATTCACCAAGAGCAAGTCATGCTTAACAAACCTGATCATCTTCTACGATAAAGCAACCTGCTTGGTTGATGTGGGGTGAGCAGTGGACATTGTCCACTTGGATTTCTCCAAGGCTTTCGATACGTTTTCCCACAGACTCCTCCTAGCGAAACTGATGTGTTACGGTCTAGACAAGTGGTCTGTGCAGGGGGTGGGGAACTGGCTGACAGGCTGCACCCAGCGGGTGGTGGTAAATAGCTCCTTTTCAAGCTGGCAACCTGTCACAAGTGGGTCCCCCAGGGATGAATATTGGGCCCAATGCTGTTTATTATCTTCATAAGTGATCTGGATGATGGGATCAAGTATACCCTGATGAAGTTTGCTGGTGATACCAAACTGAGTGGGGAAGTGGACACTTCAGAAGAGAGAGCCATCCTGTAGGAAGACCTGGATAGGCTGGAAGACTGGGCTAACAAGAACCTTATGAAGTTCAACAAAGACAAATGTAAGGTCTTGCACCTGGGAAAACATAATCCAGGAGTGCAGCACAGGCTGGGATCTACCCAGCTGGGGAGCAGCTCTGTAGAAAGGGACCCAGGGGTCCTGGTGGACAACAAGCTCAATATGAGTGAACAGTGTGCTACTATGTCAAAGAAAGCCAACAGGATGCTGGGTTGCATCAACAAGGGCATCACCAGCAGAGGTAAAGAAGTCATTATCCCACTTTACTCAGTGCTTGTCAGGCCACACCTGGAATACTGTGTTCAGTTTTGGTCCCCGCTATACAAAAAAGATGTAGCCAGGCTGGAGAGGGTCCAGAGAAGGGCCACAAAGATAATCAAAGGACTGGGAAGCTACCGTATGAGGAAAGGCTGAGAGAACTGAGTTTGTTCAGCTTTGAGAAAAGAAGGCTTAGGGGAGACCTCATCACCATGTTCCAGTATTTAAAGGGTGGCTACAAAGAAGATGGAGACTACCTTTTTACAAGGAATCACATGGAGAAGCTGAAGGGTAATGGGTACAAGTTACTCCTGGGGAGATTCCAACTGGACACAAGAGGAAAATTTTTCACAATGAGAACAATCAGCCATTGGAATAATCTCCCCAGAGAAGTGGTGGAGTCCCCAACGTTGGACACTTTTAAGATTTGGCTGGATGGAGTGCTGGGCCATCTTGTCTAGACTGTGCTTTTGCCAAGAAAGCTTGGACCAGATGATCCTTGATTCTATGATTCTGTGATTTGATCAGCCATATAACCAGTTTGGGTATATGTATTTCATACAGGTGGGTGGATGATGAAACTGGTTTGAATAGTATTTACAAAAGTTTAAAGGGCATAGACTTACTTTCCTGTAAGTCAGCTATTGAGACAAATCATAAACAACAGATACATATTGGGTCTTTCAACCACATGCTGTATTTCAACAGACTGATGAATTTCAAGGGGATCAGTAATCTCTCAACATTAATGATCAGGGGCCACAAAACAGTCTTTTTTAAACCACAAAATAAGGAGATCAGTAATTTATAAGTTTGTTAACTGGGCCAGTCATTGTTTGTTGCCAGTGTTAATTTATGGGTATTCAGGAATTCTTTCTTTTCTTTGAAAATAAGCATGGGTACTGACTATTCTAATCTTCATGCTGCTCTGAGTCTGTTCACAACAGAGTTCACAGCTTTGGAGCCATACATCACTGGGAACTGGATGTGTAAGAAGATTTAAAATAAATCAGTATTTAAACAAAAGATAAAATCACTTACTGTTGTACCTCTATGCTGTAATTTTAAGGCCAGCAGTCCCCTTTATGAATTAATCAAAAATGTTAAGGGACAGATATCAAATTTTTGCCCCACTGCTTTCTTTGATAAAAGTCTACTTTTTGTGCCTCTGGGAAGACTTGTCTCTTTCTAACAATCAGTGTCAGGACCCCAACTGAACTTGTCAGTGCAAAAGAGTGCAGGAATTGGACTATCCCCCTGAATAGACTGTCAAAAAAA
Source organism: Fulmarus glacialis (assembly GCF_000690835.1). Lineage (NCBI taxonomy): Eukaryota > Metazoa > Chordata > Aves > Procellariiformes > Procellariidae > Fulmarus > Fulmarus glacialis. Next base: position 2,430 of record NW_009214872.1, read on the forward strand.
AAGAATAATGAATAAAAGTAAGTTGAGACTCTTCTAGAAGAGAGTCTAGCTTAGCACCTCTGGAAATTATAATGTGAAACATTAAAAAAAAACCCTTTTAGTAAAGTGGAATGGAAACTTAAATTTAATTTCAGTGACAAAAATCTACACCAGGGTATGACAATGCCAATTTTTCTATAAGGACTATCTGGCAGCTACTACTGGGCTATTCCTTTCAGTAAAAGTCAATGTTATGCAGAAACAGGCATCCAGAAGATGTTATGCTACTCTACATTACACAAGGAGTTTTGGTCAGCGAAGACACAGGTGAAAGACCAAGAGATAGGGGTATCTACTTATTCAGGACCATCATATGTACAGCACTTCACTGCAACCTATATCTTAAGGCAATATTTATCTCTACATAATGTCCTGAACACTCCTGTTACATAGTAAGACAGTATTTTAAGGGTCTTTGCAGTAGAATTTATAACCTAGCTCTTTTTGAAGAGATTAATTTATTTGTGTTACTTAAAATTTATTTATTAGCTTGTTTATTTATTTATTAAATTCTGAAGTGAAATGTTGTTTTCTTCACCTGCATGTCAAAGTTCATATTTTTCACTCAAAGTACCAACCACTGTCCCACAATATCTTCTGTTCCTTCTGAAATTATTTTCTAAACTTTTTTCTCCTGTCTGCTCCTAATTTATTCCACTAAAATCTTACTGCTACTCCTCTTTAAATGCTTTCTGAAAGTATATCACTTCCTCTAAACAAAATGGCCATGACTTTTTAATTTATTTTATTCATTATTCTTCCTCTACCTGAAGATAGCGATGTGCCATCCCCTCCTTTTTCACTGTCTTCGCTACCTGAATTACTTCTTCAGCTTGTGGATATGATAGAAGTAATACAGCTGTTATCTCTGGAAAGAAGAACTTGTTCCTGTATCCTGTGATGTTAATACTCAGTTTGATATTATTGATGCATGAGAGAGAATCCAGAGTGCAGTGATCCAACTGTGAGGCTCACTGATACCTTAGTGTGGTGCACACCAGAGTCTACGTCTCTACATTTTGAGTTGCACAGTGAGAGAAGCCACAGTAGTGGAAATGTCAGGTTGTAGGAGCAGGACCAAATTTCTCAGCAAAGCTGAGGAAAGGAAAGGGAGAGAGATACACAATGATGAGTACAAAGAGAGAGATGGATGGATGTTTGAATGGTACAATATGTGACTGGAAGTGGCCTTCCATGTCACCAAGTCCTGCAATCCCAGAAAAGTGCGTCACGTTATCTATCCCCTTACTACATTTTGCAGGCTCTGTCCAAAGACGTTTGGAATTCCTGCCCTAACTTCTTTTATTAGAAGACTATTTCAGAATGTCACTACTCTGATTAAGGGTGACCTTTTAACTTATCATGGCCATTTTATACTCATTTGCTCTTTTAATGATATTGTCTCATAGATTAAATAGGTCATATTGCCCTCTGTATATTTTTGATGCTGTTTCACAGATTTACATATCAGAGGACTGTGCCAGCATGAGCAAATCCTAATTATCTCATCTGACGTTTCTGCCAAATTCTATTCTCAACACTGTGCTCAAACCTTCCAAAACCACTTTGCCACTATTCTGCAGATACAAAATGGATCTATGGTCCTATGACAAGTTTTACAAAGAGATTTAGATTTTAAAGACACAGGCAGACATGCAGCGGAACCTTTGAAGTACTGACTCTTATAAAACATATTGAAATCACTGGGGATTAGAAACATAAACAGGACTAGAACTAACCACTTTCATCTTCTAAAAGTCTATTTCTATTCTATTTCATGAATAACTAGCTAACTAGATCTTTGACTACTGAATTCAGTAGACCTACATTTATTTATATCTCCTAGGAGTTTCTCCCTGTACCTAATCCTAGAGTTTAGGCTGCAGCAGCAACTAAAAACATTGATTACTGAATATAATAAGAGAGAAAGGAACAGCTGTGGGGAATTCTTTCCAATTGTGATGAATGGTATATTATCAAAGTTTGCTACACAAATGGTACTCTGCACATTGGTTGAGATCTAGAAAAGGACATAATCCAATGTCAAATTAAATTGAAAGTCTTCTGTGAAGTGTAAAGATTTTGTAGAGCATTTCAAATTTAATTTTGAATTTAGTTAGTATCAATGTTCCTGGAAGGTTTAGCTGATCCAAGCCATTTCTATAGGACCTTTTCATAATATCCAAGTTGTTCAGAGAATAAACAGACTTTTAAAATTTCTTTTTTTTTCCCCATTACAGTGTCATTAGTACATAGAAACTTGGCACTCCTGCACTAATTAGCCAGTCAGAATTTTGAAAAAAACAGTCAAGCTTGATGTATGCTTACATAACTTATAAAAATTAGTCTTTTAATGTAACTTGACTTTTTGCCATATTATTTGTGAAAAGATTTCTATGTATAACTACTGTGAATAATTTAAAACATATCAAAATAGATCCAGAAAAGATTAAATCTTTCACAGCTGACCAGAGAAGAAAGTACAATGCTTGCAGATTCAAGTTAGCTATCAAAGATAAAATATATGAAAGACAAAAATCCAATTACTTTTTAAGTACTAACTGATCTCAAGATAGAACTGATAGAACTTCTATCTCTATTTCTCTAGGAGAGTGTACAATACATTCCTTTTTATATCCATCAAACGGAGGAGGAACATGGAAAATATCTGGCATAGTACCAATGTAGAGAAGCTGCAGTCTTGTCTATGGAAGGCAGGTCAGCAGTAAGTCAAAAGCTACTCTTGGCAAGACCTTCCTTATGGAATCTCTATCTGCATTCTAATACAAAGCACTTCTAACCTCTTTCAGTCTGTCAGTGGATGGGCATTTAAGGGCCAACCCTCTGCTTACTAAGACTATAAAAGTTATTTGGGATACTATCATGTCTTAATATTTTTTTTCAGTATGTTGCACACTGGTAGCCTGTCCTTGCCAATCTCCATATGACATTACAACACAAATGTAATATTGACACTGAATTTAGCTGAAAAGTTCTGCTGCCTTCAGAGGACACTATCTTGAATTGTTTTCAGTTTTGTTTCAATTGTATGCCTCATTCCCAAGTATGACAGAATATATCATACATCCAGTCCAAAGGTATCTGCTTTTCATTTTGACAGCCTTTTTGATGTACACATATGGAAAAGATACCCACAGGAAAGAGCATTATGAAAAGCCAAAGAACTGGAAAAGAAATTACAAGATGTAACTATGACACCTATACCAGTGGCACAATTACCTACCATTTGTTATCATGTTGTGCCTTGCACTAATGAACAATTCATAAAGCTGAGAAAAAGAAAAAAGAATGAAACTAACATTTATGACTGACAGGAATCACTGAAATTAGTGGATTTATTTGGGGCACTTGGTGCATACTACAGCTTTTTTTCATTGAAAAATAGAGACCTGAAAAGTTTTGTTTGTTAGCAGTATCATCTAATGTTGCAAACTACCTCATGTGCAACTGAATTGGAAGTAAAGTAACGGCTCAAACTCTTCAAATTGTCTTGGAGATATCCAAATCGTTAATGAAAAGAGTAACAATCATCTATTGAATACACCGATAATTGGCTCCACAAAACTGAAAAGGAACTAAAATAATGGGTACTACCTTACCTGGGTAACCTTCTCTGTTACATTGTGAGTTCGGTCTTTCACCTTAGGTGCAATAATTGCTTTCTCTGAAGAAGGAGGAGACGAAGATTTTTTTTCACTTTTGATATCTGAAAAGTTCAGTGTGAGTTGAGGAATTTTGTTGATTGTACTATATTTGTTGAGATTTGAATCCGATGTGGATCCCAACAGACTTGACTTGATATGATTAAAAGGCCCTGAAAAATCAGAACACACATTTAGTACTTGACAAATGCAGAGCAATAAGTTACTAATGTTCAAGTGGGATATGTTAAAAGTGTAGATAAAAACTATTTTTCACTATACTACTTGTTAATTGTAAAAATTATCTACATTTTAAAAACTAACTCTATTGCTAATGAGAATAAAATTCAGTATTGGATTTAAAAATGAAATTTCCTTTACATATAGTCCCCAATATTTTTTATAAAGTTAATGGATTGCAAAGTACATAATGCATCCATCCTTACTTGTTTTCATGTTACTGGGTATGCTGGTATGCTCCGTTATAATGCTGTCTGAATATAAAGACTATGTTCTCATTTTTTTATAAAAGCAGAAGTAGGACACATGATTATATAAGAGTGTCTGAACTGAACAAAGGATCTATTATCACATCCATACTGTTGCTCATGCTTACATGATAGTTCAAAAATGCCTTTTGGTAAACTGGGAAATTGAGTAGACCCCTGCTCTACCCCTGTTGACTCATCAAGTAACTCCATACTTAATCAATGGAAATATTAACCTAACATTGTCCTAAAAGCCTTTAATTTTGAAGTATCACAAACTCACAAAATGTATTTCTTCAATTGTCATTACCAACAAAATATTAAAAACAATAGGGATACCCATACGTAGAATATTAATGGAGTATTTAATATACACTTAAACATCTTATACTACTTTAGTGTATCATGATAGATAACAAATATGGAGTTTGTATACTTCATGAGGTACATATCCATTATAATTATTCTGTTCATATTGGACAGAGTTTTTTGTAAAGAAGAAAGCAATATAACTGATCAGTATACTTATTTTGTACTGTCATCATAAAGTTGGTCCAGAAGCCAAAAATATTCATAGTAAGGAAAATTTGCTTTTGAGAATAATACTGGAAAAAAGAATTATACAGATGTTTAGACAGTGAGAGCTAGATCCGGTTATGGATTTAAGAAAAAAATCCAGGTCTTGCAGTCAGCAACAATGTATCTGAAGTGTGGAATTGCAGGGTGTTTCTCAGATCCACCTGAGAACCTTACTTCATCCTAATTCTATTAGGGGCAATAATGTGATGTTTTTTTCTTCTACTGTTTTTTGGGCTTTTTTTTGTCTTCCTGGGAGGGAAACAAGAACAGGCGCTAAGATTCAGGAACAGCCAATGGGTCAGGATTATGCCTATGAAGTAAATTGCAGAGTCAATAAGTCAACAGTGGAACAGCTGGATTGTATTTGCAATGTGTGAACAAATGAAATTCAAACTAACCAGCTGCCTGGAGATAGCTGTGGGGAAATGCTTCAGGCAGTGCTGAATTCTACTTTTTTTTTTTTTTCTTTTTTTTGGTAAAATTCTTTAAGTGAGGGCTGGTCTTCCCTCACACCTGGCTTAGAATGCTTGCTGAAGAACCAGACTTTTAATTTGCTTTCTTAGCTTAAAAGGATTTATACACATTCTTTCTACCTCCTAAATTCACATTAATTATATGTTAATCTGGGCCTGAGATAGAAATCCTCTACTACTCCATTTCAAATTGTGCCACTGTGCAGAAAGGAATTCAAGATGATAAGGCAGGGCACGATGCTCTAGACTAACAGATCAGGTGCTCCCCTGGGAGAGATCAATCTGGTGATTCCGCTCTCAAGACCTTCTGTATTTTGTGCAATGATCATTTGATGTAAGATAAAGAAAAATTTGTGGGTGAGTGCTCTAACCACTAAACTACAAAATCATTCCTTTGTTTTCTACTTAGACCAATGAACCTAGTATATTCTTTGTGGAACAGCTTCACTGGAAAAAGGAAGAAAGCACTACCTTTCTCCCCCAAGGAATGCTAAAAAGCCTGGTACTGAGGACACTACCAAGGAATTGGAATATTGTGCTTGAACACCTTTTGGCCCAGGTAGGACCTGAATCTATCTTCCACATCATCTACATGAGTCTATTAAAAAAAGGTCTTCAAAATACATCAGGGCTCACAATCTCCTCACAAATCAGTAAGTGGCTAATCTGGCTGGCATGTGCTATGTATGTGTGGTCAGACTGCAGTTTTTCAGCTCTACTTCCCTACATAGTTGTAGCATAGCAATTAATAGGTTTTGAATATTGAGTAGGCTTAGACATGAGCGGGCTATCAAGTTGGGGCCATTTATCAGATGAACAAGATTCTTGATACCTAAGGAACTCAAAGGTAAGAGGAAACTAACGGAGCTTAGGAAAATCCATGATTAGATAGTAGATAAGATTTTTTTTTTTACAGCAACTTTACAGATGTTTAAATTGCATTGAAGTTTTGCTTTCTGGGATTTAAATCTTTTATTGCTTCTATTCTAAAGGGAGTTACTCTCTTCTTCGCTACCTAAGACTTATGCCCTAGCGTGTGATATTAGACTTAAGTTAATTGCACATGAGAATAAAACCTTGCTTTTTTTATCCACCTTCTTTTGCTTTAGAAAGTGGTGAAAGGTATATATGTATCTCATTGATAATGGTAATTAATTGAAAGACATTACTAGTTTAAGTGAGCTGATACTTGACAGCTAGTAGACCTTTGCTATACTCTCATAGCAGGAAGCAGAAAAAGAGGTCCATAACAAATCACAATTGACACTAATTGGCACCCTGATTGACAGTTTCAGCATACTGGCAAAGAATTGAATAAGCAGGGAGAATGACATGCTTCTGCCCATCCTACAAAAGAGATACTTTAAGGTTAAGTTTGAGTCCCCCATTTTTATGGTAGGATTCCATTGTCCCTGCTTGCACAATGCACTGAGAAATGATTTCACTCTCCTGAGCTGTCAATCCGTCATCTTTCACCAGCAGTAAATACTGTAAAAAAAAAAAGTTGTTTTACAGTACAGAGACTGCATTTTTTTCCCCAAGATTTTGCCAACATACACATGAAGCAAATGCAATGATTTCGTAGTCCATGAGTCACTTTACAGAATTTAGGTCATGCACTGCATGCAGTTTAGAAGACAACTTTACCAGATACACACACTTTTTGCATCATGCATGAAGTCACAAACCAGTTTTCAGACATAGCTACAAATACTGCAATTAAACTCAACACTTTAGTAATTGTTTTCTTGAGGAAGTCACTTAAGAATTATGTTAAAATTGCTTCTAAAAGATGTAGCTCAGTGCTGGTGAATAGAAACAATTTTGTAACTGCACTAAATATTATTTAGACATGAAATTGGCAATGAAGTTCATGCATGCACATTTTAATACTACAGGAAGCTTGAAACCATACCCCCTGCCATCCAGGAACGTGAAACTAGTTTTAGGGAGACAAAAGAGGAATAAGTGAAGATACTTCCACAAGGCTCCTGATTACCAATTATTTTATTTTTGAGACAGTTAACTGAAAACTAAGCACCTTATAACAATGGATGGTTTGTTAGTGGCCCCACCCAATTATATATCCTTTTGCAGGTGAAACTCCTGGTAGCTTCAACAGAAGTTTTGCCTGCTCAAGGACAACAGCACTGAGTTAAATAACTTGTTCTATCTCCCTCCCTTCTTTTTTGAATTAACAGATAATTAAGTCAAATGACCGTTTAACTATGCCTTCACTTTTTCCAGGGATTGGTAGTTAGTTAAGGGAATAACTAAGTGTTTAACAAATATAATTTAAGTAATGCACCTGACCCTAGAGGGGTCAGCATGAGAATGTTGCATTTGAACATTTCATACAGCAGGCAAAGTTACATGCCAAAAAGTGTGGCTGTTTGAAACACTGGAAGGTACAGTCTAGATGTATACTTTACCTTTGACATTGCGACCATTGTCTGGTTTTCAGCATAATAAAAGTGAAGAAAAAGAGAGAAAAAAGACAACTAAAATCTACATCAGAAAAAGCAGATAATATTGCTTCAAAATATGTATGTGGTTTGAACTGAAATATTTTTGCACCTCCTTGATTATATTATGTAGACTTTTAGTCAAGATGAAGTCACTTTGACAATTGAGAGATAACGTAACATGACAAAATTGTTTCTCTACAAGTCCGGTGCTGGGTTGGAGGTCAAAAGTGCTAACCCACAAAGTGGTATTTAGTCACACGTAATTAAATGAGGCTGAGGCACCCACAGCTGCGGGCAGTGATGAAGGCTGGCTGGCTGTGTGGAGTGTGAAGCTGTGTAGGTGACCCTGCACAGACCCCCCCAAGGCCCCGTGCCTGCTCAGGACTCACAGGAGGAAAGGTTTTTACTGTGGCAGCAAGCTGAGCAGCGCCTTTCTCCGTAAATACTGGAGAAGGATATACCTTAAACCTTTCTTCAGCTCTTAGGTGCCTTTCCGCAAGGTAACAGAGGCAAAGCTCTCTGTCCTCACAGGCACACCCAGCCCTGAATCCTCTCATGAGGATATTCTCCCTCTTTAGGGAGAATATTATTATTGTTGTTGTTCTTGTTATTATTATTATTCATTATTATTTTAAAGAAGCCACACAGGTGGATAGGTAGATGCCATCTCTATTTATGGGTGTACAACATGACCCACAGGCCGCCCCCCCTTCGCCTTGTGTCCCTGCCCGGCTGCGGCAGCTCGGTGGGGCGTGAGGGTAGACGATGGCCCTGGGGGCTGGCAGGGAGCGAGGGGCCAGGCGCAGGATGCGGCCCTGCCCCTGGGTGCTGCCAGCCACCGTGACCAGCTTACCAGCTTTCAAAGGTGCGCTGGGCTCAAGCTGATATTCACCTGCAGTTGTCCCCCGCTGACAGGCCGCCTCCGAGGGCTGAGGTGGCTGTGCCCCGTCTGCCCCAGCAGCAGCCCTGACCCTGCAGAGGGCCTGCTTCAGCCTCGCTCTGGAGAAAGGCTATGGCCTTCTCCTGTGAGGGAAGGTGACGTTGGGCCTTGTCTGTGGCATCATGTCACACCTGCTGCCTCTCTGGCTTTTCCTCAGCTTCCCAAGCACTGGGGAGCAATCGAGCTGGGCCCTCTGGACCACAGGTGTGGGAGAGTGTTTAGTTTCTCTCAGCCTGATGCCTTTCTATGCCAGTTGTCTGTAGCTATAATGCAGATTTTGTAGGCTGAGTTAGGCTCAAAAGCCTGCTGTTTTTTCAGAAGACTGCAGGGATGTTACTGAGGTCACTTTCTGAAGACAATAAAATTCCCGAAGAGTCCCTGTGAACCTGTACCGGCCTGCAAAATCTGGATTGCTGGAGTTTCAGGTGAGAAGGGCTTGGCTGGAGTTTGGGCCGTGGGTGGAAGACACAGTTCCTGCCCTGCTGCTTTTGTTGTCAAATAGGCAAATTTAGAATGGAATTCAATTGGGTACACTCAAATGAATTTTAAATCCTAAATTGTCATTTTTACTGTAATACCTTTTAGTATATAATGGCCACAGCTATGGTAATTTTAAAGTGATAGGCAACTAGGCTACATAAATTAATTTAACACATGAAATAATTTATATTCTCAACTGCCTTATCTTCAAAAAAAAAAAATTTGACCATGGGTGAATTACTGTAGCTAGTATTGAGCTAAATAATATTATTCTCTTCTATCAGAATTCTGTTATGCTGATTCAATTAATATTATTGAACTGGAAGAGGTGGAAAAAAATTAAATCTGAATCCTGAATTGCATTTTCAGACAGAGTAGTAGTTTTCAGTGGATTCAGGAAAATTCAGAATTATTAGGATCAATAAACAAAATAAAAATGGAATAGAAATATATTAAACCTTATGCTTCCTTGGGCAGTACATTTTGCAACATCAAAGGCCCCATAATTTAGGCCGTTGGGACTGTAGTTTACTTTTACTTATTGTACTTTACTTTTACTTAGGGCTTTACATTCTCCAATACAGTATCTACAGCTTCTGCTCAGAATCTGTGAGACCAGAGAAGATGATTTAGGCTGAATCCTGGTTGCCTAACTTGCACAGATAATTTTATAACAACAATAGGGTTTTATGGCTCACTGTTGAGTAAGGCAAGCAGGACTTGCTGGCTAAATTGAAACATCTTCTCAGCATAAAGTGCCAGATTTTAATATGCTTGGAAGCAGATGGCATCAAGGATGGTTACTAATTCTAATGCAATTCTGAGAGCAATTCTCTGTTCTGCTGCACTTTTTTAGAATGTGTATGTAAGACCTAAACTTAGGGCCAGATTCTCTACTATTTTGTAGCTTATGCAGAGTGAAATCAGAATGGCTGTGTTTTATCTATTTACACTGTAAATGAGCACATCACGTGAGAGGCCATAGGAATTCAAATGCATTATTGACTCCTCAAAGTAAAATTCATTTTCCTTAGTATTTAACATTTGAAAAATGTTATTCAGTGAAACAGAGCTAGAAATTTTTGCTCCTCCACGCAGCAAGTATTAAATTATGTAGCAATTTCTGCATGAGCTTTGTACCGCCATAACCAAAGAAACTTAATATTCAAACTGATTTTTACACATTTTCATCGTATAACTATAAGAAGAATGACCAATTGGGAAGTGCTTTAATGAGAATAAGTTCTGAAAATAAAATTGATAAAACAGATATCTTTAAATGTGTTTTATTTGAAAGGTTAGCTTAAATATCTGGGGAAGTTGAAACTAAGATGAAGCTTATGCAATGATCCAAAAGACATGCCAAGGTTCAACCTTGGAGATTTTTGCCTCTGCATCCTGATCTTAAAATCTTGGCTTGAATGTGAACATGAAATATAGCAAGATGGTATGGTTTAGGATGGATTTAATAGAATTTTCAGGTTCATTTTAACTGAAAAAAAACAGAGTCCAAAAGAAACAGAAATGAGAAAAGAAGTATTTACCCATTTTAATACAGGAAAAGTAACTGGAAGGAATAATTAGTTCTGCTATTCTAGGATTTAATCTGGGTGGCAGAGGAGCATTCGGACTTATATTTTAGGAGATGTATAGAAGCAAAGAACCCTTGATGTGGACCTTCCAAAAGGCAGGAGAACTTAAAGGAATTTTACACTTGTGGCTAATGAATAGGAGAAAAACAGGCAATCACTGGAAATGAAAATTCATTTTCTTGCTAATTTATGTGCACAGTCTTCCATGACATATGTTTTTTAAATCTTAAAATATTCCATATACATTCCTTGTCATTCTGGCTTGAATAAAAAATACTCAATTCAAGTCACTAGACCATTAGTAGCTGCAAAAGCATTATATATGTGGCGCTTTTCTGCGAAAGCCAATTTCAGAGGTGCCTCTCCATTCACAGGGCTTTCAAACTTCTGTTTGCTAAGCTGTTTCCCAAGTTTCTCAAGCTCCCTGTCTCCAGCAAGGACTCATGGACCACACTCCATGACTTTGCGTAATTAGGAGAGACAGTAGAAAAAGAAGACAGGGAAAACATCTTTCTAAATTTTGCTGGTTGCAAGAATATACTAACACAAAGAAAAAAATCACACTTATATGAATTTTACACTAAGCATTTCACCATTTCACTAAGTATTTCACTAAGCATTACACAAAGCATTTCAATGGAGTTGCTGAGGATATTTTCTCCAGTGTGAGAGAAAAAGCACGTCTCAGTGTTGGATCAGTGAATATACAATGTACACATTACACATTTAAGAAAAATAAACTGATCAACCTCTGAAGTAGGATTTCATACAGTCAAAGACAACCTAATATATGTGAGTATGGGACAGAACTGTGCATGCAATTTTAACTTGATCACCTGATATTTTTCCCCCCAAATACCAACATTAGCTTTAGGAATGTTGGTCCCGATTTTGCTATATCCCTATACAGAAGGCAGATGGTACTCTAAGAGCAACCCCATGATTTCATTGGTCTGCTTAGATGTGAAAAACAGTATTTAGTGTAAATAAACCTGGGCCCTTAAAATTTTTAGTGTGCCTTCGAATGTATACAGCTGATTATATTTGGCTTTGCTTACAAAGTGACGATAATTACTATGAAAAATTGCAATAATTCTTTTCTTAGTACATCAGAGAATACTGATTCACTTTCTACCATACCTTCACTTGCGTGACGGTCCCTAAAAATGTTCTTGGGATGGATGTTAAAGCCTTCTATGTCATGTACTGAAGACGCTCTCCGTATACTACAAATGCTTTCCTTTGATCTGGAATGGGTTAGTGGATTGCTTGTCTGTATCATGTCAGGGTAAAGTCTGTCCCATTGCTGTTTGGGTGATGAATGGTCAAGAGGTCCTGATATATTAACCAAAGGTGAACATTTACTGGGTTGAATCAGTGCTTTTGTATCATCCACTTCTGAAGGACTACAGCTTTCTTTTGTAGGTGATTTAAAGTGCTTCATAGCCACTGAGTCATCGCTGTGCTTAGATGAATCGACTATTACTGCATCAGGGTCTTCCTGTGGCAAGGACTGTTTTCTGTACGTTAAAAGTCTCAATCCAGGTAGTCGTAACCCAAAAAGTCTGCCTACATGTAAATGCATACAAAAGAGAAAATATTGCATATTAGTTTCTTGTCATGAAAATCTGCTTTTTTCACACACAGTCAGAATGCATAATAATAGCTATAAATAATTGACCTATTCCTAAATAATTACAATGCTTAGCAATGGAATGTGCAAATATGGAAATATTACATAGCTGTAAGTTTGTTATAGTCATGGTATTAAAGGATTTCATACTTCAGTCAGACCTAAGTTATTGAGCTTGGAATAGGGATAGCAGCATTGATTCTACAGTCTGTTTTAAAAAAGATAAGGTTATCTGTTCTGATGGTCCTTTCTAAATTAAAAATCTATTCACCTATAAAAGACTGCTAGAACACATCGAACTACTTTGCTTGGTAGCTGTTATCCTGAAATAGGTATTTGTGGATTCTATTATTAGTGTAACTCCATGTGCTTAAAAGTGTACTGATGATTTATTGGCAAGAAATTAAATATGAAGATACCAGTGCTAATCCTTCAGGAAAGAAAAATAAATTGTGTATCAGTTTTGCCACAATCCTTTCCAATACTTACATTTTAAGATTAAATGAAACACTTATTTTGAATGAATTTAAAATAAAAAGTAAAGGAACACGCAGGAGAAATAAACAGCGACACAGCTCTCAAGCCTCAGTTGCACCTATACAATGCAATTATCTGTTACACATTTGCATGGGTGTGGTCTTAGTTGGGCTTGGTATATTGAATGGCAGGGTAGGCTATTCTGAGTGTGTGGAAAACTAACAACTTTGTGTAATGGTAAGAAGTATCAGTAGCTAAGAGGAAGTGTAAAATATGGTGCAAATAAAGAAAATACAGGGAAAGAACTGTAAAATCTACAGACTGTCCCTCTAAAAAAAAAAACCAAACCCAGATAGCAAATATTTTAAGGTATTATGTAAAACAACTCACAGATGGAGGCACAGGGACTTCTAATGTACAGAGAACATAGTAAACAGTTTAGGAAAAGAAATGCTAAAAAAAATTTACAAAATAAAATACTTGAAATAATTGAAGTTATCAGATGTCATTGCCTAAACAGTCTGACTTATCTAATAGCTTCTTGTGACTCATCACTTTGATACATGAGTGTTTTCCACAGTGAATCAATAGCAAAATGATGTCTCAGAGGACATCTTGAAATGTCTTGTTATTCCTTCTTACCAGGATAAGAAATTCTGTTTGTGATAAGATTTCTTTTTTTTTTGGTCAGTTTTAATTGCCAATATTTGTAGCTAGCTAACTTTCATTAATATTTAGCATTGAAATTTATCATCCCATACTGAAATGTTTTGAAATAGTCTTTCACTGATGCCTATGCCCAACAGTAAGTGTAGACCAATTGATGGCACAGCTTAATCATTTAATGTTTTAAAATTAATGTCCTATGTATTTAGTATTGAATTTATTTTGAATTCTAAATGAATGGAAGTGAGAGTACCCTGCTCTTCTTAAAGGAAAACCTGTGTAAGACCTAAAATTGCTATACTAGATGACACCACGGGTCCACCTAGCACACTGTTGGACCTCTGATATTTTCCAGTAGTGGATACGCGGAAAAGGAATTTAAGAATCACTGCATTGTGTTATTTCTCCCACTAAATTTACTCATTTTCTGGCTACCTGCAGTTCAGAAAATTTCTGAGCCCGAGATTGTGTTCAAACCACAAACTGAATGTTTGGTGTACTTTTCTTCCATGAATTTGTCTCAGTGTTTTTGAAACACTGTTGTACTTTGATCTGCAAAGCATCCTATAGGAAACGGGTCCATAATTTTAGCATACCTTTGTGAAAAAGTACTTTCCCTTGCTTGCTATAAACCTATTGCCTTGGGGAGGGTGCTAGTTCTTATGATATGAAAAATGGCTGATAATTTCTCCCTTTTTATAGTCTCGATAATATTTATAGCTTTTCATACATCTCGCATTCCTCTTTGTATATCTCTTTTCCAAGCTGAAGAATGCTAGTGTAACTGTATTGCGCACCTCTGATCATCCTTCTCACTCTTTTCTGTTCCTTTTAATTTCTAATGTAATCATTTTTGACAGTGGCCTGAGCTACTCCCAGACTCAGGGATTAATGCAGTGACATAACGGCTTTTTGTTTTGATCTTAGTTCCTTTCCTTATAATTCCTAATATTTGATTGCCTTTTTGAGTTGTCTTCCTAGTCTGTGTTAATTTAAGATATTTTCACAACAGCTGAGAGATTTCTTTCTTGATTGGTAACAATTTAGTCTCTGTTATTATGTCTGTAAAAAATTTCGTTTGCTGTTTTATCACTTGGCCACTCAGTATCATAGGATATGTCTGTAAATCTCGTATCATAAAATTTTGTGACATCCGCAAACATTCTCACATTGCTGTTTGCACCTTTTTTATCCAAGTAATTGGAAAGGTATTAAATAGTAAAGAACCTGTGAGACTGTAATGAGAACATCTCAGTATTTAGAAATCTGGCCATTTATTTCCACCTTTTTTCCCCTACTTTAAAATATAAATCCATGTAACAATTTTCCTTTTTTTTCCTTGACAATTTCTGAAAAATCTTGTTGAATTCCAAATATTTAGCATTGAATCTATTACTCTAATGCATATATGCACACAACAGTACAGTAGACAGAAATCTCTATTACATAAAACCAGAGTCATGCATGTTTTAAACAACAGCTAGAGGTGCCAATTTTCAATCTGCACAGTGATATTCAGCAGAGTGCACCTTGGGAACATGCATATTTCTTCTAACTTACTAAGTATACTTGAACAAATTTCTCACAGTTGAAATTAGTGAAGTACATAAAAAACCATTTTATTATTTTTAAATGCACATAGAATTGAGTTGTAAAGCAGTTTATAAATAAATTTTGAAAGCTTATTGCATCAGAAGTGAAACAAATACTATAATTCTTTTTTCATCAATTACACTGAACTTCTTAAAAATACCATTCATAAGGTTTTCTGGCATTAGACACTGTTAAATGCTTTTTGCTGGCACTCTATTTTAGTCATATTCATGGTGATGCAGATGGTCTTTTCTGCTTCACCAAGTTAATATGACCATGTTATACTGCATTACTGATTTAGCTGTCTAACTGCAGTTCAGCTGGAAAGAATACTCTGAGAATTTTGCTTCTTGTTAAGACTCTTGGGCATGAAATAGAAAACTTAAATGAGTAGCTTTTTGGTATTCTTCTATAAACTGTAATAAATGGTCTCAAAGTTAAAATCCCTATTTCCTGCTTTTTAATTTGAATATTCTTTAGAGAAGGAGTATGATTATTCTTCTTCAGTGTATAGATAACGAGCTATATGAGTGTTGGACATTCAGCTCTCTCCCGCAGTACTGCAGCTAAAGCTATCAGGAGGCCCATTCAGAATTTGGCTAGTTTACATTACACTTCCTTGCTCAGCTCAGTAATAATACAATTTGTCATGAAGCAAAATTCATGGCCCCAGGCCTGCTGTCCCAGTATAGACTAGAAGGGTCAGTGGAAGCTTTCCCGGCATACTGTTTATGGGGTAAAATCTTTTGTTTGAAAGTGGACAGCCCCTGCTTTGTGCAGGTATGATGTCAGAGCAGATTTATCTTGGCTTACAATACTAACACATTTTTTAGATACAACTAGCTATTTGCTATAAATATACAGATAATGTTACTTTAAAATCCTTATGTTTTATTGAAGTTGAAGACTAGATTGCCAAGATCTTCTTAATGCTGAGTCAGAGATTTGTATAATTGTGGCTTGCTAAGAGCAATTGAGGAAAGCAGCTGAGTCTGAGTCACAATTCCAGGCTTACATTCCACCTCCTCCTTTCAAACCTTGCTTCACTGAATAAGTAATTTGCAAATGAGTTAATCTGTTGGTTGCATTTATTCGCTGTGCCATCTCAGCTAACCCTTAGAGTTTCTAAATAGTAGAACTCAGTCCAAAAATATACTGCAGATAAGAAAGGACACTTCTAAACTGTTCGCAGATGTAGTTATCTCCAAAGTCCCAAATTCGAATCAACTTTTCCTGCCTTCTGGAAGCCTTTTATAATTCTATCTCATATTTTGGGAGATCAAAGGAGAAGATATTGAGAATTCATGGAAATAAAATGTTTTGGTTAACAGTTTTGTGGAAAAAGAGTAGGAAAAAAGCCTATCTTGGTAAGAAAAAATAATAGCCTTGCTTGTCCATAAGTATTGAAATGGGTAATGTTAACATTAATGGAAAATCGCAATCCTTAAACACAAAATACCATCACAGAGAATTTTGTGGTGGTGAAAAAAAAACAAAAGGAAGAATGAAAATTGGTTCCAAAAAGACCTTATTAACAGTTATGGTCATGGTTGCAAATTTCCTGTCCCATCAATACAAATTTCATTTTGAAAATGGGGTATTCCAGCAAAAACATATCTGAATAAGGATTTCTTTAGTAACGCAATACACTTGTGTGGTAAGTAATTCCCCTATCTGTTCTGTGCAAGCATTCTGTAACAAGGAAGGGAAATGATATTTGGCCTGAATATTGCCTTGTTACAGTTAAGGGACTCCTCAAACTTCTAGTGATGAAAATGTATACTTACATACTAGACACACCTACAATTGAGAGCTTTGCTTTCACTACAATTTCTTTAGTGGTTTTAGGATTACTGGTAGATGCTATGTGCTATCCCAAAGTCTGTTCAGCCCATGTCTAGGCACATGGGATTCCTGGTTTCCTAGCCCAAACACTACAGAAGGGTAGCCCTAAGAGACAGTAGCTGGGAGGTCATGATGACTCCTCAAAGAATTGCTTAGCTAGATTTTGTAACATCTCTAGTAGCATTGTTACTTTCATGCTGATGCAGAGAAGTAGTAATCCAGAAACCAGTATCTGAAGCTGCTTTCAGATAAGTCAACCAAAGGGAAAAGAAGTGGTAGCTGGTCTCAGGCTCCCTAGCTGGGATCTAGGTTTAGTCTATTAGACTCTCAACCTTCTCTAGATTTAGACTTTCCAAAATCAAATCAAAGGAGCTCAAATGCACAAAAAGTTTGCACAAGATAAATTAAGTGAGGTGTAGAAACTGTCCCAGCTGTTTCCTGGTATGACGTACCACCTGTCCTAGGCTGAGAGCTAAACCAAACTCTGAGCTGTCCATGTTCTGGTACAACCTGTTAACTATGGTAGTGTGTTGAAGAAAATCAAGTCTTGCATAGTTTTATCATAATGGATGACTGGTCTGGCTACAATATGAAACATATCTTACTTTTTCAGTATATGAGATTAAAAAATACAACATGCATATCCACAAATATCAACCTATTCTAAACAGAGAGAGATTTCCTTGACAAGGGCAGGTAAGATAGGTTGATTATGACAGACTAGCCTCCGGAACATGGGTTAATTCAATAATACTTGTGTTTTGAAACTTCCCCAAACAATGAGTATAATTACTTTCACAAAAGGAGCACAAGTCAGTTCTTTGCTGGAAGATTTTCTGACAACTGAATGCCTACTGTCAAGGAATTTTCAGGATCTAGGTTATCAAAAATACAGACACTGGCAATTATAGAATTGCTGCTCACAGGCTTGGAAATACCATCTAACAACTCATGCAACAGAGTGAAGGAAACAATTGCTCTTGAGAAATGGAATCCCTAAACTTTGACAGTCTAAAATAGCAGCAAATACTTGAATGTACTCTATGCAAACACTGAGGCATGTGATGCAAGAGCCAATTATGGGGTTTTTCAGTTCTTTTCCCCCAAATGTAGAGAAGCATACATAAGTGGATCATTTTCTTGCTCTGCTTGTTAAATAATCTTCTTTTCTTTTCAGGCAGGAAAAGGAAGGCATATCCAATTATTAACTTTAGAAGCTTAAATTTATAATTCTCAGATACTGCATACACACAGTTTTCTTATCCTCTGGTATGGTCTACTTTAATTTTGGTGCTTCAGTTCTTCTTTTAGTTTTCTTTAAAATTTAAGGTTGCACTTGAGTTCTATCAGTATTAGTAACAGCAATCTTCTTTATGTTCCCTTGTAAGTGAGAAAGTATTTTTATCTCTATGCTGGTGATGGCACATTCTTGTCTTCAGGTTATACTTCTCCTAAAAAGTACTATTGAGAATGGCTAAGAGAGTAATATGGTTCCAGATCCTCTACACATAGCCCTCTGAGGTAGCCTGTCAAAACATCAAAGGAAGGGAATGAAGTCTCTGGCTAATGTACAGCTATGCTGTGTGTGGTTGACTAGTGAATTTAGTCTGAACAATGTTCTCAGGGTCTCCCTCAAAAGACAGAATGGTTATATCCTTGGATGTTAATATGAATCTGTACATTTACCTGTCTGGTTTTCTTCCCATTTGTTGATAGAGATGTCATTTTATAAGATCTTATTCATTATGTTAAGATTATAAGAGTTACAGTGTTTTTGTGAAAAAGCCATAAGAAAAAAGAATTTTTGGTCCTCTCAGAAAGAGATTTTACTTCTTGCATTTATATTTCTTAGACATAATTAAAAGTGGAAAAGAAGAAAAAAGTAAATAACTGCAATGAAACAAAATAGCAAGTATCACAACAAATTTTATATGCAAAGAATTTGTCAACTAGCACAATTTTTTGCTGTCTTGCTGAGAATGTGGTGGGTTTTTTGGTGGCTGGAAAAAAGAATTCATTCCATCTATTAAATCAAGTTCTCAAGAAATTCTCAACCCTTCATCACCTTGGTCGCCAGACTTCATAGAATAAAAAATATTGCTTTTGTCTGAGACAGGAAGCCTGAAAAAGTTCTTTTTATGTTTTAGCACGGAATTTATATACCGCTAACAAATTCCACAGTGTGTTTTGTCTCATATATTGATTGATTTTTTTTTTATGTTCTGCATACAAGAACTTTCAGTGATAATAAGCTGAAAAGTATCACTACATTTGGATTTTATATGTCATATAATTATACTAAATTTAATAGTTTAGCTGTTATATCTATAGTTTTGCAGAAATAAGTATTCAGAGAATGGGAGCAAGAGCCATGTTTTGACTTGCACTCTTCTGGAATTATATAAAATGTAATGAGATCTTGAAATAATAGAACCAGTACAAAGCAATAAAAGGACTTCAATAGATAGAATTTTAGAAGATAGATTTACCTGAAGAAGAGCCACTTGAAAGGTTGTTACCATCTGAAATACAATTAAACTAGATTTACAAAAAGCTTTAGCTTAAAAAGAAACAGGTTCAAAAAATAAACAGACTATTAAGAAAAGAAGGTAGAATATCAAATTTCCACACATTTTAGAAGCAAATTCAGGTAGCTTGAATTCATATACAGTATATGTAATCTGCAGAAGAATTGTTCTAAAAGTACATTGCCTTTTTATTTGGAAAATTTAAGAACTATTCCATTAAGAAGTATTTTGATAATTACTAAGTTTGTCGCACAGATCAATATATGTTTCCAATTACCAAGTCTTAAAGTTGGCTAATGTTTCAGACAGAAAGCTAAAGTAGGTGTATCCAGACTAACGTGCTATTTCTCATGAAATGGAACCTCTTCTAATTTCTTAGTGTTAATTTCTTTGCTAGGAAATGCCAGTTTTGTTTGGAATAAACTTGTTGAAAAGTTGAAGAATTCATAATCTCCTTAGGAAGAATAGGCTTTATTCACTGACACTTGTTCACAGTATGACCTCAGAGAAGTTTCATATTCCTGGTAGGGCTCACTTATTTCATGTCTTCATGGGAAGAACTCCTCAGACTATGTGTCTTTGCCAATTGCTTTCAGGTCTTTGAAATGCCCAGCTTGCCTGGGTGCTATGCTCCTTAATACAGTCAAATAATAATGATAGGACTCTATGCCTGAGAAATAAGACATAGTGATGGTAAACCCCCTTATTTTTATCTATAGATCTATTTTGTTTGCTTATCTTGAAAGAGGGTCTACTCCATGTTGAATAATATAAATAACAAAACATATTTCTTATGACCAGTGTCCATCTGAAAGCTTCTCAAATCCATTTAAATATTTTTTTTCTGCTATCTAGTAGAGTCCTCTTTGTCTAAGCTTGAGATATCATGATAGATTTGAATTTTCCCTCTTCAAGGTTAAAATCTCCAATTTAACAAGTGCACAGATGTTTTAAGTTCTCTGTGCTAGTTCTTATTATGAATAATAGAGACATATGTCTCTCTCTTCCATCAGAGAATGATGCAAAACTCCCTGCCTTTATACTTTCCTGAGGGTATGTATTATAATGTGGGATGACTTTGCAAAGTCATTATTCTAGCCTTCAAGTTACGTCACAGAACCCACCTGTTTTAAATGTCCTGAAAAGAACAAATAGATAGGAGACCTGTTAAAAATGAATAAAAATGTAGGACTGGAAGAAACCTCCTGGATCTAGTTCAATCCAAGAATTCTTTTCACACTCTCATACTTCTCATACTTACTATGTATTTATTTAAATAGCAAAAGGAAAATTTGCAGGGTCTCTGCATAGCCAGCTTGTGTTCCTTTTGCTGTCCAGTGTGCACAAGTCACCTCCACTGAAAGCTACTGAAAGCTGCATCATTCCCTCTTTTTGGTTTGTTATCTCTTTAAGCAGAGATTATCTTTTTTTTTTATTAAATGTTTGTACAAGATATAGCACAATAGCTCTGTGATCCTAGCTGGGAGAGGCTGTAATGCAAACAGCTAATTACAGTGGAGCCAGGGAGGCTTCCTTTCTCATCTGCGCCCCAACAGTAGCCGTCACGAGGAAACAAAATATAGCCACCCAACTTGTATTTCTCTATCTGTAGAAGACGACTAATAGAATTTATTTATCTTAATGGCTGTTCTGTTAATTAGGCAGTTAGGTATTTCTGGAGCACTGAAGGTGAAAGTACCAGAGGTCCTTCTGTCCTTTACTGTTGATTGCTGTTTGGCTATATTCCTTTGCTAAGAGTTCAACACTGTCTCAGTTCACCTAACATTCACTATAATTTACCTTGGAGCCAAATACACATATTGACACTGGGGTTGACAGAACTATGCTGCTGGTTGGCTAGATAGAAACCTTTGTCCTCCTGGAAACAATTTTTCTTGACTAGCCCTGACTTATGATGAATTTGCTCCCAGTGGTGCAGCTATAAATAAGACCCTGGACAAATTTCTCATTACGTTTTGGGCAAAGTCAGAGGGTTACTATTGCTTATATGTGTCATGTTCTATGTGGCAAACTTGTATGCATCAAACGGTATACAATTTTTCATGACAACGTTGTTGTCCAGATAAGTTTAGAAAAAAATATATCCTTGCCTCTCACTAAACTGCTATCCCTACTTATATAGCAAAGTGCTCCGCACAGAGGAAAACAAATACCGTTTTTTGAGTTAACTCTTTGACTTAAAGGAAAGGCCTGATTTGAATTTCAGTTGTTCTTATTTTATTTGTAACTTCAGTGCATGCAGTGATCTCTACTCCTGAGATGTAAATCCATTGCTAGGACCAGGATGGAGCCAAACCTGGTGAAGTGTAAGCACCTTGAAGGATCTCCTTGCTTGAAAGGTTTTCTGATTATGGTTTTAGCTGTTTTAAGAATGTTATTAGCCTGTAAATTTTCTTTGAACCTTATCCAAAAAGTATGCGTTTATTGGATGTATAAGAGATCCTCTCATTTCCTTTAGAGGAAGAAACTCAAGGAATTATTCCAGGGTGTCTTTAATAGGCTTATAGATTTTGAAGTGATAAAATGATAAGACAATCCTGAAATATCCCTCTTCACCAGAATGCAATTATGTGCTTAATCAAGTAACTTTCTTGGCTTTCTCCCATGAGGTAATGAACATTGTGTTTGGGAACCAGTATTAGCTTATAGGTTAGTACTTCTAGCTAGTCAAAATATTTTGAAGTTAAATGAATAAAACTTGTCGTAAAGTTACCTCATCTGACTTTAGCTATTTAGCCTACATATTAATAGGAGTTTTGCTTTAGAAAGGACTAGCGTAAATGTTAGAAAAAGCACTTGTAAGTCAGTAAAAAAGCAGCATACTCTAGGTGGGGCAGAAGATGAAGACAACTCAGAATAAAAGTTCCAAGAGGTTTTCCTCATCTTGTGCATGTGTGTACATTACAATCCCACAAATGATCTACTTTGAGTAGAATAATTACAGCTACATTCATGTCGAAGTCAGTATCCTCAAATCTCTGACTTTCTGTCAGTGTGAAATGGTTGCTGATTTTCTCTGTAACCATTCTGTGTCATGATTGATTTTGATATTTTGCAGTTACTAGCTTTACAGACACAAAATATTTGACAGCTTTGAAGAACAGAATCAGGTGCCAGGAGCAAATATTAATTTATGCCACCAGTTCCTTAAATTTCTGTAAAATTTCCTCATCGAATTGATGAAGTGGATGAACATGCCAGATTGGAATGTTTGACAGATTTGGGAATAAAATTGGACACTTATGTTCCTTTTCCTCAACAGATGATTCAAAAGCCATATTTATATACAGACGTTATAGTAGCTTAACACTTTATAGTAAAGAGTTTAATGAAGTCTGATAAAGAGTTTAAAGAGAACACACTGTACAGGAATCCTTATCTCATCTTATTTTGGTTAACAACTGTTATAGTAGACAAATATAAATGATAATTTAGTAGTGTTCACACAGGTTTTTTGCTAAACTGATATAAAATCACATCTCTTCTTAATGTAGTTCTTTGTAGACAATCTACAGAAAGCTCTTTTTCTTCTTTTACAGTGAGTCTAACAGGAGTGAGTTCTCTTTTTCTAAAAGCGTCTTGATAAATATCCATTATTTATGCATTATTTCAGTTGGAGCTGAAAATTTTATACAACTTTGTCAAATGATTAGATTCATGAAAATTTATGAACAACACTTTTGGGAATAATTTTTTATCATCATGGTGACAATCAAGCAAATTAGTGTCTTATCAGATGTGACAGAGACCAGTCCATAAGAAATGTTACAGTATGAGTAAAAACAATTTTCAGGGCTTACATAGCTCAAAACTTTTGAACTTAACACTTTAATATGCTAAAAAAATATCCTTTTTCTTAAAAAGCAGGTATTTATGTCTTCAAGCATCTCACAGATAAAGTGAGGTGGGGTAATGTTATGAAGTGTTTTTATCTTTGGGTATAGAAGTTAATTTCTGGAATTATAAAACATTTACATGATCTAAGAAAAGGCAACACAGAAAGCAAACAAACTTATTAGAAAAGACTTGAAGTAAGAATGAATAGAATTCTTATATGTGGAAATGGGACAAAATTTAGAAAGAGTGATTGGATGATGAATGGACATCTATAGCAGAAATCACTTTCTGTAAGTCTCATTTTAACTGCACATTGTACAAATACATCCTCACTGGAAAAGAGGATGTTACCCTGTCATGGAATAAGTGCTTATAGATGAAATTTCCTCACCTCTCTGAATGTAAAGATGGGACAGATATTGTATAAAATAAATTTGCTCAGAAATTTAAACAAAAATATATGAAAAATGTTTTGGAATATTTTTTTTCCCTGAAAGGTAAGAGTTATATATGAACACAGAATTCCTTTGTTTTACTAGTAAAATGGCATATATTGAAAAATAGAATTGTGGCAAAACACAAAAGCAATGAAACAGAAAAGAGTGAAAAATCAGTTGGCTGTGATTTAGTAGTTTACGGATTTGTTTCATCCTAGGATTTTCCAAAATTTAGCTATTTGATTATACAAACACTGCTCAGACTGCCATAGAGAACTGATGATAAATTCTTGCAAGGAAGAATAAAGGGAACAAAAGGATCAGCTGTAAGGATTTTTACACTGCTATTGTGAAGACAGCCACTTTTCACATTATTGCCTATTCAGCTTTTTGCTGCATATAAGATAGGAGCTCTTGAGCACCAGACTAGAAAAAATTCTATTTATACTCAAATGTGGTCATCAAACTACTGGCAGCATACCATATTTTTTTTTAATAATCTATTGTTATCGTAATCTGCCAAGCCCAATGCTGAATCAGAACTTAGCTGTGTTAGCCATCATAATGGCACATAACAAAAGACAGGATCCCTGTCCCAAAGAGCTTAACAAACACTATTTAAAATATATGTCAGTATTCAGCTGGTAAGTTTTTAATTTCCTGCCTATCCAGAACTAAATGTATTCTCTGAGCTCAACCTAGAAAATGTCAGTTGCCTTCCATAGGTCTTTAATTTGTTCAGAGGGCTCTCAGCCCTTTAACAGATTGGAATCCCTCTTTTCTGTTAGATCCTTTGAAAACAGAATGCACTGTGTGTACGGCACAAAATGCTTTTTTTCTTACATTGTGTTAGATTTCAGTCGTGAAGGGCACTGTGGTAAGCGCTCTTGTTCAAAACTGTTGGCTGCAGCTAGCAGGATAGATGCTCTTAGAAAAAGGAAAGATTTTTCAAAGTTACACTTGATAAATTTGATGTCAACTCTTAATAAATCAATTAGAGGAAGAATTATAGTATGGAAGAGTTATCTTATTTTCTAGGGTCAGGAAAATAACTGTAATCTTTTTGTTTCCTATTCACTTTTAGTTCTTCTCTCCTGCAACCTGACTCAGTCGTTTTCATTTGCTGCCATGTTGAAAAGACATTCTAGTATGAGAAAACTCAATCTAAGGAGCTCTGGAAAGAAATCTCTCATCATCTGTGTACTTCTGGGTAGTAGATGTTAATTCAATCTGAAATCTTTTATCTTTTGTCATTAGCTGTTGCTTATCCTGGTTGTTTGTCAGAGATGTATTGCACTTGTTATATGGCTGGTTCCCTCTCTATTTTTATTCTTTAAATTGGTTGCTGGATTTGAAGAGATTTTGTTTCTTTGCTTTTTTTTTTTTTCCCCTGAACCAGTACCCATTACTGTCCATTTTGTGTGTGATCCAATGAAAACAGGGCACCTGCTTTACCTGTTGATGTATGTTCTAAATAGAGTAAGATGATGAAAAACTAATCTGCTGTTTGCCTTTCTTACAGTGGGAACATGACTTAAAAAAGATGTTTATACTGGTAAACAATCCACCTTTTTTGTGACTGCTTTTGTTGCTTATTGGTCTCTCTCTGCCTTTTCTAAATTTCAAGGCTTTTGTTTATTTGTTTTAATTCAAATCCACCATTGGCCTGTACACAACATCTTGCAGTTATTTCTGGATGTTTTGCACAGGCCGGCCTCTTTCTTGAGAATTCTCTCTGCCAAGAAGAATTTTTAGCTATGTAGCATATTTTGTATCACCATTCTTCCCATCCTGCCCACATAAGTCTGCCCTAAACCACAAGCAACTAGGTAGGAGTAAGAGCAGTCATGTGCCTGCTCTAATTTCTGCCAGTTTCAGGCATCTGGCTGTACCCACTAGCAGGAAAATGGTTCAAGTCACCTTTCTTTGCCTCCTTTTGCACCTTGATCTTTCTCTATTATGTACTGAGCTTGAAGCTCCACCTATTCATTTTTCAAGAACTCTCAGCAAGGAAATCCCCTGTGTATGTCAGGCATAACTACTGTAAAACAAGAGAAGGATGTTTTGACTAACTGCTTTTTTTGGCGGATGTCCTCTTTAGTGGCTTCTCACTTTAAAATATGGCAAGTGACAACACTTGAAAATGTACAGTGATGTATCACAGATAGCAGAATAAAAAGCTCTTTTTCAGGACATAAAGCTCTTTTTTTTTTTTTTTTCCCCAATTGGTATTTTACCTTCTATTTTGTCAACAAAACCACATTAAGCATAGATCAGCTGAACAATTTTATTTATGTTATAAAATTGTTTTTTAAAACCAGGAAGTAAAGTGTTCAAAATTCACAAAATCATGGCATCCTGAAATACAAACAGAATATGAGTGGGCTTTACTTGATGTAATTTTTATTATTTTTTTTCTGATGCAATTTTTTTACTTTTTCTGATACCCCTTAATGGGATTTTTATGATAACATTGCTAGAAAACCAAAAATGTTTTCTTGTTATCTCCAGAAAAATGAAAAGTACTGCTGTATTGGTTATTCAAAAAAACCCTGCAAAACAGAATAAGAAATGGAAGTATAAAAGCACAAGATTTTAAATACGTATTGTAAAGAATATTTACAAAAGCTGTTTTAAAAACGTGTGGTATTTGATGAACAATAATGATTCACAGACTGCTAGATTTCAGTAATGGGAATTTTCCTTTCCACAATCTTATATCTACTGCCATTGTAGGATTCTACAGACACAAGCGGAAAGACTTTGGCCCATTTGGGTGATTCAGTCAGAGCTCTTTCTCCATGCTTAATGAAAACAGTATTTTTTAGTATCTCAATTAGTTATAGAAGTAAATTGCAATCTTTTAAAAATGTGAATGATTTGGCAATATTATGGGGGGACTTTTTGTTTATGTATTTTTCGATCATCACAGAGCTTTGAGTGATATCCTATGCATTTTTGCCAGAAAATACAGTGCAGAAAGTCTAGATTATGAAGAATGTCAAAGACTGCTTTTATCAGAAGGAACCTGGTAATGCTGTTTTATGCACAGCTACTGGCCTGCTCCTTACAAGCTTCTCAACATAACTAGCAGAAAAAATAATACAGCATGTCATCACTTCAGGTAGTACATAGTGCTTACATTGGGAAAGTTCTCCCCTCACTTCTTGCAGTGAAGATCGTACTGGTCTTTGTCTCCTATCTAGAGAAAGCTGAAGTGTTGATTTAACAATCAGAAAACTTAGGTTCCAGGTCCCTTTATCATACTAACATTAAAGATTATTACACTGTGAAAAGGTATTTTCCAACTGTTGCTGAGCCAGCCAGGGGAGAGTGTTAATGCTCACAGTTAGAGCACACTGTGCTTTTCTAAGAGCTTGTACAAATGGGGATGTGTTCCGGGAAATCTTGTAGTAAGAGCAGATTACGTGAGTGCAGATGCAAAGCAGAAGGACCATGTGCTGTTGCTGCACAGAGTGAAGGTCAGCAAAAGAACACACGTTCTGCAGATAGCTGCAGAAAGCTACACAGTCTAGCTGTATAAGAAGCGGACTTTTGTTTTGTGTAGAGTTTTCTGGTTTTGACAATACTTACATTCCAGAGTGGAATGAAACCAAAAGCATTTCCTGTGTATCTAAAAAACCCCACATCCTTGAAGCCAATCTAAATACTTCAACTTGATAAAATCAGGATGTTTAATTATGTTTGAACATTTTTTTTCCCACATTTTATATTCTCTAGTCTAATTTAATCAAACTTTCCCCTAACTATTTTTTATTTGGAAAGAAAAATAGAAATATTCAATTTTGAATAGGCTAAGGTGAAATATTTGGGCTATGCATAATGCTTTTTTTTGCAGTTTTCCATTCATAATCAATTTTTGTCAAAGGTAATGCACTTCTGTGAAATGTTTTACTTTTAATGAATTTATATTTCCTAGCAGTACTCACAAGGTCCACGCTGTTAGTACTACCAAAGATCTGATACATTATCTTGCCAACTTCATAACGGGTTTGCTACATTTAACTTCTTACTGTCTTGAACTCAATCTTAAATGAGTCAGGCAATGGGGATTGCATAATTTCTTTGGTATCATTATTGCCCAGGTTAATTACTTTCCCAGCTAAGAGCAGAGGTAAGCAGAGAACTTTCAATGAGTAACTTACGATTTACAAGTTTGGATGGCAATATTGGCTTGCACTTCTCAGGAGATGCCACATTCTCTTCATCTGTTACATACTCAAAGTTAATAATAAACATCATCGCTACTCCCTCTTGATTTTTCACTGGAATTATGTGGGTGTTGCAAATGAAGGTAGATCCTGCAGATGGAGGAAAAAAAAAAAGAAAGAAATACATAAATTAAAGTAAACTTCACTATTTTTTCACTCCAATAATTCCAGTTACACCAACAACTAGTGAAGAATATTTTTTGAATATAACGATTGAACATCAAACACACTATTCTTTAATTTAAATAGCAACATTTTCATAGAAAGAAATACACCTTTTGATAATTTATTAGATTATTACCTCTTCCAAAAGATCTCTCCTTTAAAATGTCAATTTTACGTTTTGTTTTTTATATCGACAGACTTGCAATATGGAGACATTTAGTACCAAAAGTAGCAATGCGAACACTGTTCCAACCACAACACTAGCAAAGAAAGCAGAACCCTATTCTTCTAAATGTCAAACATTCTTCAAGCTTTTGGTTCTATTACAACAGGATGATTCATGCATTAAATATTTATGGGTGTAAATATATCACTATTCTTATTTTAGCTCTCAATCTTTTGGGCGCTGTATGATGTTGTTTAGGTTTGTGTTAAAAATTATATTTGTTATCTGATCCTATGGGCTTTTATATTCTATGACAAAAAACTTCTAAATTGTGGTAATAATTTGTAATAATTTTCAGAAGTATTTGACTTAACTGTTACATACAATTTGAAGTATGAATTTAAAAGTACCCTAGTTTTCATATATATGGAGCATACCCAGCTTATACTGGAATGAACAGAAGGTGTAATTTCTCAACACCTCTGGTACTCAGGGTGTTCTTGTTCAAATTCCTAATTACAGATTTATAGAATTCTTTGTGTTAATTTTTCCAGTATAACTCTTAAGAAGTTTCATTTGACAAGGTCATTAGTTTTGATCTAATTCCTTCTATTAACCTAACAAAATATAGTGGTTCCAAAAATAATGTGATTGCTGTAAGGAATACAGTAATGTGCTAAAAGCTTCATGCAAACACCACTGTGAGAATGGTGTCTTTCCATGATAAATAGGGACTGGTTTAATGTACATCATCTGCAATTTATGCATTCAAATGCACTAATCCCTGAAACTTGACAGGGTGTGCAATTTGACAAAAACAGATCCTGATCTGGATTACACAAGAATTTTTTTTTTTTTTTTCTCCATTGAGGAGAGAGAGTAAAGATTTATGTCATTATAAACAAGATCACATTCTGGCTCCTCGTATTTAATGTAGTGCTTGCTATAATGTGATATATATGGCAGTTTGAGCTATGTATAAAATTGACATGCTGGCCTTTCAAGTTTTGCAGCTGTACCTTCAATCCATTTAATAAAACAGTTAGGCTGTGGCACTTGCCACAGTTGCCATGGTTACAAGCTCAATGACTTTAGTAAACAGAAAATAAGCAATTTAAGACTGTTCCATTAGAGCTAAAAATAGAAGTGCTGCAGGCCAAGCATTGCAACATAGACTGGTTAAACAGAGGGTCTGAAGAGAATTTAGAAATAATCTTTGTGTTTTTAGCTAACTAATAAAAATACATATCGAGCTTAAACAGTCAAAATTATATTTATTGATTTGCTTGGAAGGAAATACTTACTATTTCATGATGTAGACTATGTTTTGACATGCAGATTTACAGGTTGAGCAGATATATCCCAATTGGACACCTTTGACATAAAGGGCCGGAGGTGGGGCTAGGCTGAGGCGTGCATGGCTTTGAAGAATACTGAACTCCAGTGGATCAAATGTTTATCAGTTTTTGCAAACAAGGATAACAAGGAACCTCAGACTTCTTTAAAAACTTTTCTGCTTTTGAAGGCAAGGGTGTTTCAGCTTTTGAAATGCTTCCCACAGTGCTAAGTAATGACACTATCTCCCGTTTATGTAGAACATTCCACGCTCAAGCATTTACAAACTGGAGCTAGGAATTCACATCTCTGGGGAGATGCAGAAGCTGTTTAATAGTCCACAGCTTAAGAATGTGGCAAAAAGAGCACAGGGTTAAAAATTTAAGATGTAGGTAGAAATATTTTGGGATCAAAAAATGGGAAAGATTCATATCTGGTATAATTCAGCATAGTTCCTTTGAAGACCAATTGCACCAGCAGGCTAATGAGTCCAGTGCAGTTTATGAGTCTGAAGTTTTTCCAAGATACCTGGGCTTTTCAAGAGGCATAGAATATTTACTTTGTGTGAATGACTGG
The DNA here is from genome assembly GCF_000690835.1 of Fulmarus glacialis. Taxonomy (NCBI): domain Eukaryota; kingdom Metazoa; phylum Chordata; class Aves; order Procellariiformes; family Procellariidae; genus Fulmarus; species Fulmarus glacialis. The sequence continues at coordinate 32,662 of NW_009214872.1, forward strand.
AATTGGAATTCCACAACTTAACCAAAATACAATGCCTGTTGCAGTCACTATTAGTGTTTGTCTTTAGTACAGAAACTGTTATCTGCTATACACTTACCAGTATCTATCTCTATTGAAATGGCAATAAGGAAATACAAAATAACAAGGAAGACATTTGAGAAAAATAAGAGTTGGGTACAAAGAAAGAATGCTAGCAAATTCAAAAGATAAGCTTTGAGTTGTTGGAGTTGATGGCAATGAAGAAATATTAAGTAGTAGCTTGTTTATAAACAATCTTATTCAGTATTTGCACTCTGGCATTCCACTGCTCTTCATTGCACTCAGCATGCTTTCCCTGTTTTGTCTCTATACTGACTATTTCGAGAGTAAGAAATGCTTCTGATGAGCAATAAAAATTGTAATGAAGTTTCTGGAATTTGCATTTCTCATCTAACGGTACAGGGCAAGTGGATGATATAATCAGAATAATTATGAAAATTATACCTTTATAATTAGTAGATTCAATATCCAGCAATATATCTGTATCTTCTAAAGATTACTATTGAGGAGTAATCATGAAATATACCTGTTGTGCGCTCTCGTTATCATCATTGGAGGTGATAAAGAGGAAAAGCTGGATATTTTCTTGTCAGCTTGAATTCCGTGGTTATAAGGGCTTGTTTTCTTTGTCTATGGCATTTTGAAGCCCACTCTTTCATCCAGTTAAATTAGTGGCAAAATATCCAAATGTGAAGAAAAGATTCTGCTCCCCTATATCCTGTGTGGATATATGTGATTCTGTAGTTATGTATTCAACAGTATGATTTCACAAGACCAGACAGGCTGGTGTGAATCAAATAACTGCCAAAACATATGCATAAGTGACAATAAATATTTAAGAAATAAAGATTTAGGATATATTAGGATTATATAAGTATATATTGCACCATTTGAACAATTCTGGTGAAGCAAAGCCTATTAAATAAATCTAAATATCTGGCTGCATAGTGTTTATAAGTTGACTTGCTTCATGAGAGCAGTACAAAGCAGACACATCAAACCAACTAATCTGGTTCATAAAATCTATTTACCTTTCCAGTGATTTTCTATAGAAGATTTTAGGACAGATTTCTATCAGGCTGTATCTTCTATTTGAATTGTAATAGCTCTGTTTATGAGCAATTGGGAGAGGACAATACAATTAGTACAACAGTGAAGGCATTCCAAATTATAAAAGCCTCCATTCTCATATGCAAAACTGACAAGCAAACTTTGAAAAATGATACATCCCAAACAACTATTTTGATTCAGCCTTCCTGGGAAAAAAATTTTCACAGGCCATTACATATGCCAAGCTCAAAGGATCTGTGAAAAATGAGACACTGTGGCATTTAGGTAATTGTCCTAATTCTGCAGAAGCCCTACGTTTCACACAACAGGGACCCTTGAAAATCCAGTGTGGTTCTACAGGTTGGCTCTGCAGCCCCTCTTGCCCTGAATGAGTCTGACAGTTGCTATCTACATTTCATCATTAAAAAATTCAGACTTCTCCACCTCAGTACAAATTTGAGGACTGCCTTCACTGGGGCTGAGGCTGGTTCCAACATATTTTGGAACCAATCTTGGCTTCCTGCACCAAAGCATTTATGACTTCTCAGATATTTTTTGTTACTAGAGCTGCTGTGGACAACTGACTAAGGCTGTAGAAAGAAAGATGTTGAGCAAGTCCTCTGTGTGCATATATAAATTTCTGGACAGGTTGACCTCATACAAAAGTTTTCTAGGATTATGATAATTTTTTAGTGCTGCAACCTACAAGTAGTCCAGTGTAGGCATCTGTACAATCCGTAGCCACTTATGCTCATTTAAAATTGAAGGTGAGAAGGAATAAATCAAAACAGAACAAAGGAAGAGCCAACAACAGCTTGCCTACTAGAACAAGACCAAAGACAGTTAAAAATTAGAGGCAGAGATATTGTATATGTTTTCAGAGCTAGGCAGTCCAGTTCTCTGTTTGAAGACAGCTCTGAATGAAACATTTCTGCAATGTGACAATTTTCTGATAATATAGGGAGAAGAGAAGGAAGCTGGGTATTCTTTGCACTTTTATTAAATAATCAGCATGTTTATTTTGGAAATAACTACCCTCCACTTCCCCCAATATGATTCACATTTTGTCATCAAAATAAATGCTCAAAATGCCTTGTCTCAGAGGCACAAACTTAGAACATATTAATTACAAACATGGAGTTTATACCCTACATTTTAATTTAAAATCTTAAACTATCAGTTATAGTAGAAATGCTACTAAATACATTTCATATTAAATAATTTTTTAAGCTTATTTTTACTTCTATCAACATTCTACTGAAAAGGAGCACAGAAAAGTCTGTATAGTTCCCATTTTGTTAGTAATGAGGTGAAATATGTATTGTTTTCATAGGTTCATTTTTGACTAGTTACTCTGACATTATTAGAGTCTGATCACTGTTACACTAAGTAGTAACTGAATATTCCTCTGTTAAGAAAGAGTTGACTTCCACGAATACAAAGAACATCATGTAATAAAACATAACCAATGGCATTTTGTGATCTTGTGTTCATGTTTACAGCCTTATTTATCCTTTCATCATAGCATGGCTCATGGGGATTGCCCAATGTTAATAAGAACTTCTTTGGGGAAAGAAAAGAGAGATATTCTGAGGGAGAATTAATGTGGAGGACCAGAAGACCTTCTCTTGACTTTTCCCATCCTTCATGGACTCTTTGTCTTTGGGATGAGAAGCCAAGGCCTGGCTTTCTACTAAATCCTTTACTCCCCAAATCCAATATTCTCTTCCTCCCTAATGGACAAAAGAAGTATCTCTCTCTACTTCTTCCAGACTGGGGCAGGTCTTGGAAAGTTGGTTACTCTGTTTATTCAGGTCCAGGGCAATACTTCCCCAGGCAGAAAGTAAAGGGAATTTAATGAAATGAAATGTATGCTCTAGTCTTGGGAAAGGAAAGACTGTCCTGCTTTGTGTGGGCATTCAGGAAGGCTGAGGCTGTGGGTTTTGTCCGCCTTGCCCAGCATGGCAAATACAAGTAGTAACAAGCCCCTTAGGAGCCTATGAAATGCTGATGACTCTTGTTCTCTGGCCCAGACTGCTGTTTATAACCTATTTTGCTGCCAAATGCTGGCAGATCAAGAACATGGACATGCTCCTTATATGGACCAGTGTGGTAGGGTCACAGGGACTGTGTGGAAGATGAATATGATGATAGGCAAGGTGGGAAGGGGGTTACAAAATCTTATGAAATAAGGCTGTCTCTTGCATGCTGCCGATAAGACTTTTGCATTCTTGAAATGCTCTAAGGGTAAGCAGAAATCCCTTTCCTGAAGAAGCTTCATGTGTGATCTCCTGGAATTGTGACCTTACTCCCTGTTGCTCCATATCTACTTTCAGCCAAACTTTAAAAAAAGAAATGGAAGCAAGCCAAAACATTTTTCTATATGTTGTCAAGATTCTGGTTACAAACAGGTTAAAACCTTGTTTTAGCAAGCAAGTGCTCTCATCAAACTGTGAATGGTGCAGAAGAATGACACCTGAAAATGACTGGTTGTAATTTACTAATGAGACTAGTGAAACAAAACACCTTGTATCCTTGAAGGGTCAGAAACAAAGAAAGGGAAATTGGAAGAAAAACAGTACCCACTGAATATTTGCTCTGCCTTGTGTGATTTCTGTGACTTACCACTGAAGAAAGTCCTTTTCTTTTATGCTTAAAATTCAGAAGCCTATTTACCTCCAATTTGAGGACCACTCTAAGCAAACAGGGTACTTAGTTGAGCTTTTGTTGGCATTTAGGGACAATTGCACTGCGGATGTGTATTGAATATTCAAGCGAAAGCCAGTTTGCCAAATATTGAGGGATGATGTGTATTGTGATGTGGGGACTCACCATGACCAATCAAGGGCTGAAAATGTATTCCTTTGTGTTTGTATTCAAGCAGAAGCCAGGAATAGTGCAGCATGTCACAGGGAATCTTGTTTTCAGTCGACTTACTGGAAAGGTTTGCTTTCTTTCTCAAATCATACTAAGAACTCTATTCCTGTAGTGTTATGTTGAAAATAGTCATGTGAAGATCCTGCAGAATTTCACATGATGTTATGTTAAAGGGCTCCAAATGCCTTTGCAAGCCCATTTCTGCGTCAATTAAAACTAACTGTTTACTGACAGATTTTCACAACTTAGTCTGCTTGTTTATATAATAAAAACGAGTGGAAGAATGACTGAATCTGCCTTCAGAAAATTGCCCAGCTCTTAGTGATGTAGAATCAGATCACTGGAGACAGATGCCACATGGTTACTTGCTCAATTCAGTAACAACCCCATGAAAGAAATATCAAACAATTATTTCTGCTGTTTTTACCTGCAGCTCTTTGCATCTTTGCACTTGATGTCATTTATTCAGATCTTTGGAGACATCTGAACTGTAAAGACCCTATTTAAATTTTGTCAAAACTTTGGCTCTAAAAGAAAGAATCACCCTTGGATGTTCCTTCCCTCCCCACCCCCTATTTGTTATGTAGCTGCACACATGAGGAATAGGAGGAAATTCAATGCTAAGACTAAAGATGATAGTATTCGTACCCATAAAGAGCATCTATTCCAGGAATCCCAGGCTGCATTGCAAATGTTGCCTGTTGCTGCCCTTCAAAGTGTACAGGTATTCTTTTACTTTCTTCTAAACGTGGTAGGACTGAGGCATAAAAAGAAAAGTGTTTTATCCAAAGCTGCATCAAAAATGAATGAAGAAACTAAGGGTAACACAAAGAAACTCTTGATCTCATTTTCACAATTGAATTAGTAGATAACAGCCCCACACTATTAAAATGTGTCTAGTATATTTCCACACAGAACTTTGGGTAACGGGTTGTACAATTCCCTTTATCTTCTACCTGTGCTGTGTCTTTATGTCACCATTTTCGAATTCCACCTGACTGAAAAGGAGCTACCTTGTGTGGCAAGAATGGGGAATTCACAAGCTTCCCATTAAACATGCTGCAGATGTATCTGTATGACTGTCTCTCTTAAAAGATTCATTGCAGAGAACAACTAAAAATAGATGGCAGGTTGAAATATATTCTATCCCTTTTCAATTGAATAGCTATTTTTAAGGGGGATGGGTAGAGACAAGAAGAATATATTTCACTGATATTTATTAGGGAGCTTACAGTGATTAAATGGGACCTGTTCCCTTTGAAATTTCACTCCACCCTCCATGTCAAATAGATATTCATTCTGTCACTGAAATGGTTGCTGATACTAAGATTTGGTTTATAGGACTGATGTAGGTTTTGTAAGGTATTAACTTACGGTGTTTAAAGGCGAGGGAAGAATTTTTAAACTTCCAAACTAAGAAAAAAATTATCTTCTGGACTGGGGACAAGTTTATTGTTAGACTGGTCTATATAAAGATCTCATTTTCTCTTCCTTTAATCCCGTTTATAATATAATTCAATAATGAGATAAGTACTGTTCAACTTCTTGCTCCAGTGTTTCTTATGCTACTGTATTGACAAAATTATTGTTAACCTTCTGATTATAATATCTACACCTACACTACTAGAGCTATGCCGATTAATTGTAATGCTGAACACATTTTATATGGGAGGACAGTTTCCTAGTTCTTTGTTGTTTAAGCATATATAAACGTGTACAGAAACTGTAAAGCAACTACATATTTGGCAAGGAAAAAAAAATGAAATGAAAAACAAAAAAAATCAGTGAAGCTATACATCTACAAAGTAGAGCCCAAGGAAAGAGCATAGAGTGAAAAATGTTGAAAACTGTGTGTACATGGAAGGGTAAAGACTTATTTAAGTTCAAGGCTGCACATAGAATAATTTTTAGGAAACCACAGCTGGCACAGAAATTGCAGGATAGGCTTTTTTCTTTCTGTCTCAGTTCACCCTAGAAACTACATTTGAGTTTTGTCAGAGGGGTTTCTCTAGAGCACAGACTGAAGTCAGGAGGCCCAGTTCCTACAGTCAGTCTTGAACACTCTTAATCTCAGAGATACATTCTCGTACATGCACAGTGGGGTGAAAGCTGGGTCTGAAACTGTTTTCTGGATGGGTTCTCATTACTGGCAGTTTGAAAAACTGATATGTTCAAACATGAGTGTTACTTGGAATCATTTAGGCCCTAAACTTAGTCTAAAATCTCTATTACACATTGTCTTTTTCTTCCAGAAGAATATAGCAAGTAGTGCTGCTTCTGAAATGCAATGTCTCTGACTTGTTAATGACAATATTTCTGTCTTTACGTATGCAGTTAAGTATCTTGTGCCTGGTTCCTTGCACCTATGTAAAGCACCACACACAATGTATTATCAGATGCTAAGCAGTCAGACATGGAAGGTCAGAGCAGATTGCACAAACGGCTACATCTCTGAAAAAAATTAATTGTTAAGTCTCTAAACTCTTTGCAAGTTGACTGTTGAATAACTGGGGAGGATTTTTCATTCTTTAGTGTTACAGATGTTACAGACAGGTGAATGAGGCAAGCCCAATGGTTTTCATCTTGTTTTCTTAGTATAATGCTTGATTTTATGGACACTTGTAATACAGTTGTAGTGAATGCAAGGTATACCACACATGATGAACTTTTTTACAGGGAAACATTGCAAGCAACAGCGCTATTTTAGAAAGAGAGAAACTGAAATGTTTCACTTAGATTATTTTTAAAGGACAATATTGAAAAGTGAGTTTTTTCTACATTGCACAAGATATTCCCATGAGACAAAATTAATATTTTGAAATGTTCATTTCACTGAAAGTATATAAAAAATAATTTTCAGGATTAACGGTGAATAGAAAATCCATTGTTTGCTCAGCTGTATGACACACTTGAGCTGAGGACATATTAAAATAAGAGCTTTTTGTTAGGTACTAAAATGTGGATATACTTGAGTAGAGTTTTATGTCTATTAACAAAAGAGAACCTAGAATGTAATGCCATAAAACACGGAGCATCCCAATATGTGACAGTAGACAATAAAAAATTACCAGTGTCATTGGACATAGATCAGTACCACTTGAGAAGGGTCAGTGACAAAATATCAGATTCTTTTCTGAAGTTGAAGAGGTTGGTGAAAAAATGTAATAACTTAGCCCAAGTAATAATAGTGAAGCACTATGAAAATGAGTTTGTTATACTATGTTTTCGGTTGTATCAACAGGCATTTACATATTAGTTTAAGTAATTTTCATTCATTTTTCAGCCTGTGTCAAGACAGAGAATTTTTAATTAGGAAAGGTCATAGCAGTAGGGATTACATGAATTCAGTGGAATTACATGTAATTAGAATAGTTTTCAAAACAACTGGATTTCACTGTGAAAATGCTTTGACTTTTTCCATTCACATTTTCAGTAAGCTTATCTAAAGCATAGCACTCAACAAATACCAGCTGTAGAGCTCAAGGTGAAAAACAATGGTAGGACACATTTTCTCTCACATTCTTTTAACAGAAAAATAAAGAACTACAGAGCTTTAATGTCTGTTTACTAACATTATGTGATGATTTTAAGGTTAAATATACCTTAAGCATAAATAATCTTTACGAGAAACAACTAGCTGACAAATAATGGTTCTAGTTTCTTACATTTTAGCTACTTATCTAAGAGTTAGCATGTTTTTAATTGTATGTGCTAAAATTGAAGATGCCTTTTTTCTTTATTTTTTTCATCTCTCTTTCTTTCTTTCATTCTCTTTCTCTTCCCCCCCTTAGCTATTCTTTTCTAAACCCTCATTAGAAGCTATGCACCTCTGGGCGTTCAACTGAGAAATGTCCTATCATGTTCATGAGAAAAGGGAGCTCAGGTTTGTTGAATATTGTCCATCTTGCAGAAAAAGTGCAGATTAAGACATTTTTGTGAAAGTAACCTCATTTATTTTGCCAAATTAAACTACATAAACTATTTTAAGAACTAATTGTATTACCTTACAAAGCAGAATGGAAGGAAAAAAAAAGCAGAAAAAAAAAGCCAGAACTCCATTTCAGTAATTTGATTCATTCATCCAAGCTATTGGTCCAGAATACACTATGAAGTAAAGGAGTGATCTAAATTCTGTTGTCACTTAAACTGTGCCATTTCAGGGAGATTAAAGTTTTTTTATGATACAGTTCTTAATAGATATCAAAAAGAAGAAGGCATTAAATGGCCATACAGTATGAAGGGTGATATAGAAAAACAGCAGGTCCCCTCAGGCAAAAGAGAAATGCTGTCATTGCTGCAAACTTTCACAAGTGCAATGTGCATCCAGCTCCATTGGCCAAATGGAAAGAGTAACATTTCCTAAATATAGGTGCCTTTCTCATGGAAATCATACCCTTGGAAAATCATACTCATGGAAGCATACCCTTCCTGATACTTTACAAGAGACTTGATCATGAGTAGTTAGAAATACACAAAACCCAAACTTGTAGGAAAAAAAAGTCATCGTATACAGCATCAGATGTAAAGTCATAGTTTATGCATTATAGTACTTAACAGTAACCCAGCAAAATGTGTCTGAAGGAAGATAACAGACAGACAGAAAACGAGGGATTCTTGTTGTATGAAATAGCCATCATGAGGTCTTCATAACAAAGTCGATGATCTGGAAACCTTCATCAGTGAGAAAGTTAATCCTGAAAACTGATGGGAGTAGTCAAGCTACTGGGATCGTAAAACAAGTGGATGTAACCTTCCAGGACAAAGTAGCTAAAAGACATGTGGTATTCTGGACTTCTTGATAACACAAAATTGTGGGATTTTGAATGCATATTAATAAATGAGGTGGAGGTTTGTACTGGAGGTTTGTCAAAGACACTAGTAAAATATTAAATTTTTGTAAAAAGGAAAAAAAAAGTTTTCTAATGGAAAGTCTCCATGCCGAACATGATGTATTTTTAATTTAAGAGCTCATTAGAATTGATAGATATGAATAACTTACTGGGCTAGAAGTTTATGACTGCCCTAGGGGTGGTTTTCATGACCTGATTGCAATCAGTGTAGACAAACAAAGAACAATCCCAAGCAGTAAAATGGTGATTCTTCTAAATGGGTAATTTTCTATGGTTGAGAAAAATGTAAGTGGAAATAATTGAGAGAAGAAATCAGAAAAATACATCAATGAAAAATTGGAATTCTTAATGAAAATGTTAGATAACAAAAGAGTAATGATTCAAAGATGCTGAAAATCTTAGCTGCAAGTCCATCTACATTGAATGCAAAAGTAAAGGTAGCAAACAGGAATTAACAGGCATATAGTGAATGGAGAAAGGAGTAAGTAAGTACAAATCTGTGGAAACTGGGAGGTATGAAATATAGAAAGTTGACAGAGGAATGTGACAACATTAGAGCAAGACTAAGGAGAGTAAGTAGGTATGTAACTACATTAAGCAAAAAATAATTCCAATAATAGTGAAAGTCCATAAAAATCCCAATAACAACAGATGTCGTAAAATTGTTAATATATATGTGATAATTATTATGCAACAACCAGATAGATCCTTTAAGAAACATTTCTCAAGTGTGGTAATTCTTTGCTAGATCCAAAACCTCTGCAAACTTGGAAAAATTGTAATCAAAGGTCTAGGTCTACAACTCAGCATTCTACAACTCTGATGTAAGCTCTTAACAAGTCTTGCAGGGCAAAGTTCCAGAAGGTTGGAACAATGCTAATATTGTGCCAGCATTCTTAAAAGGGATATAGGGGTTGAAATGACTGTATGGCAGTGAGCCTGACATCAGTTCTAAGCAAAATAATGAAACATGTGATGTTAGATTAATTTAATAAAGAATACCTGACAGGAATATAATTAATGTCACTCAGTATGGTAATGCAGACATTATTAATGGACAAGAAATCTGATTTGATGATTATATTCTTTGTATAAAAAAACAATCAAGTAACCATTACAGACATATGCTTTTGTAAGGTATTCTACTGATTGCTATACAATATTCTAATAAAGTAATAGCACTCTACTTATAAAAAGCTCATTACACAGTTTACAAATTGACTGAGAGCTTCCAAAAAGTCATTAAATGAGGATCACAATTCAGTGCCAGAGTTTCTAGTGAAAGTCCACAGAAATGACCACAATAGCATTAATTTGCTTTGAGAAAATCTGGAGAAAACATAAAACCACTTCTATGAAATGTACGGATACTTCAAAAACTAGTTGTGAAGTGGCTAATGACATGGTAATGAGTCAAAATAGAAGAATTTCAATTATTCTGTAAGTGTGACATTAAATGCAAACAAATGCATTCTGAAATGGTAAATTTAATCATATAGTTATAGAACCAGGGCACGTAGGCTGAAACAAAAAATGGTAGCTATATCCTAGAATGTACTGTCCCACAAAAGAAATAATAGGAAAATATGTAAGAATGGCCAGTGTAGCCTGCATAAAGAGGTAGAATAAGAAGTCAACCCTTCCCTATGTATATAGCACTGGGGAGACTAAAACTGGATTACTGCATACATTTTCTGGCATCTGAATTCTTAAAGGACATTGAAAAATTGGAGAGGGCATAAAAAAAAGCACAGGAATATCATTCTTCAGAAAATTCCTTTGGTGAATCTTAAAGATGTTAATCTTTGTTGTTTAGTGAAAAGTAGTTTGAGAAGTCACTTGCATTGCAATCATAACTTCATGGCAAGAGTACTGAATACTAAGGAGCTATTGGGTGTAGCAGAAAGAACCTAAATGTCTGGAAGCTCAAAGCAGATAATTCAAGCTATATCCGCTGGAATGAACCACCAGAGGAAGCAGTGGTTCTCCCTCTCTTTATGTTTTAGATCAAGACTGGAAGAAACAGACAAGTCCTTTTAATCAACAAAACCTATGTACTATTCATCTTCACAAAGTTCTAATGTTTCCTCTGAATATCTCATTTCAATTGAAAGAGGAATTTAGTGCTTCCTTGCCCAACTTTGCTCTGAATACACAGTGCTCCATAAACCAAGATGGTTTGTGCCTCTCCCCTGTACTTGGGAATAAAATTTCATGTGTTCTGCTTAGTCAATTGGTAAAATTTCAAAAGCCTTTCATGATCTAGTCAGATTTCTATGCTCTGACCTTAGCAAGAAATAGGATCACATTTCAGCACCAGGCTGTGGCCCACCCTTGGGTTATGGTGGTGTAGCAGTGAATTAAATTCACAAGGCGTGACTCCTAACCTCTTTCTCTCTCCTGATGGACATAGCAGCAGAGGGCTGTGGGATGTGCATGCCTGTTTTTCACTCAGGTGCATCAGCAGTGCTAGCTCAGTACTCTCCAGGGCAAAGTGTGTGGAGGTGTTGTACCTCTGTTCTACACATTCTCTCCTCATCAGGAAAGGGCAGCGGTTCCCAACTCTGACCCTTCCACTAATGGTTGTTGGAGGATGCATTTGGCTATCTGGGCTGCATTCGTTGCTCAAATAGCTGTTTCCTCTCTCCTTTAGGGAAAAGGCACAGGCCAGATGGTGATGCAGGGTCAAAGCACTGTCAGTGCAAAATCATTATCATTAACTACATCTCCCCACAAATAATACATGTTTATTTGTCAGAATGAAATCTCCCTTGTGAAATGATAAAACTTTACCTCATAATAATTCTGTTAGAACAAAACTCTTTTTAGCCACCACGAACTCCACCGGATTAACTAGAGCATAACTGTTACTGGACATGGCAGTAGAATTTATTCTTTATTTTTGAAAGTAAATCCAGCCTAACATCCCCTTAACCTTCACAGAAAGCTCATGTTCTTAGGTTGGAATCATGCCCTTAGTATCCATACTTGATGGCTTCACATGATGTCCTGACTACCCATATGTATATGCATCTGTTAGGCTGGCATGGTGCCCACCCACATGTTGCTGGACTCTTGCCCTAGGACACAGCTGAGGACTGAATACTTACTTAATACTTCATGTGACTTCCTGTCTGTGTGGATGTGTATGTGTGTGTGTGTTTGTAATGGACGGGGTGGAAGATACTTGCCCAATTCTCTTCAGGCAAAATAATCTAAGTGCAATTCAGAACATCTTTAGGTAGGGGTTTTTTGCTAGAAAAATCGTAAGCAATTCCATGGAGTGAGTTGGGTTTTCTAAGCTGAGTCTCTAAATCCAAACAGATAAATAGCAAAACATTGCTTTTTGTTAGGAAGAAGCGCAAATACTACAAAAAAAAAGGTCAATGCTGAATAATATTAATGAGACAGACAATTGACAGACCCCCAGAATAAAGTTTTGATGTGCTAAACACTAAATGGAGGAGCATTGGAAAGGCATGCTTCCTAGAAAGCTGGATTTTTGAAAGTCTTCACATAGTGTTCCAGTTTGCTTGGCATGATTTTATTTTGCCAGCTTTATTTTTCAAGTTGAACACAATTGCTGACTAAATAGCTAAATAAAATTGTGCTTCCCTTATCATCTGCTTCTGGGTGGCATCTAGTTCAGAGCACACATCCAGGCTCAATCCACTTCATCAAAATGGGTCACTCCAAAGTCCCGTTGCTGCAAACCCTACAGCTAGTGACTCAGGATCTCCCCCATGATATGCTCTGCCTGCTTTGTTTCCTTTCTATCACTTATGCGTGCTTTCTCAGAGCTCCTATTAGGCTGTAGATCCCTTAGCATCTCTTGGCAAACGTTACTATACAGTCTACACTCATACTCTTGGCTTCTGATTTACTCCTTGGGGACAACATAGGAAAGGAAGAAATAGAGACATAGTAGAGGAATTTCTAAGGCAAAATCACTTAAAAAAAGTGAACGCTTTTGCAAATTGATAAATTTTTTCCTGAAATATGTTTCCTAATGTTTCCTGGAAGACAAAAATTTGGTTGCCGCTCAGAGAAAGACTGTGCTTTGGCTCATGTGCTCTTCTGGGAGGCTCTGGCACATTCACCCTACCCATGAACCTTTTTGTAGAAAAACTAGTGAATGAGGCTCTGAGTTTAAGGCCTTTTATTTGCCATCTTAGCTTTCAATTTCCTATAATAGTCCATCAGCCTTTCTTGGACCTCTGTTTCAAATACGTTACAGTAACCTGTTTGAGACATAACCTGCTTCAGGCATAGTGCAAAATGGAATTCATAATACAAAATGATGCCGTGTTCACAGCCACAGCCCACTCTGTCAAACTGCGTGTTCCATGTGCTGGTTCTTAAGACAACTTTCATAATTTATTTAGGTAACTATAGGAAATGAACTCTGCTTATAGTCTTGCTCTGTTTGTATGGGCTGAATTGCAATGAAATCGTGGCTAATAATCAAGAATAAAAAGGGTTGATTCTAAGTCATCATGTATCCAGTCTTGAAAATATCCTTTAGCAGAACCCTGTCAAATACAAGTCAAAGCATATTTTTCTCATAATAGTCTATTTGCTGCATTGAGTCCTTGCTGATTTTGAAGTTTAATAACTCTAGGCATTGATTATCTTTCAACTTGCTAAACTGATGACCCTCAGTAAATGAGTAATATACATCGTACTAGTATTATGCAAGCATCTCATTTTAGATCTGTTGCTTTTATGGAACTTCGTTAAAAAGTATGGATGTGTGACTTCCATGCAACTACATATTGACTCATGTAAACTGGTGGCTGGCAATTTTAAGTGCTTCAGCGTCTTAGCTTACAGTCCCTTGAAATTATACATACCGAAAATATATGTAGCACATACACACACATGCATGTATATAAAACCATATGTGTTTTCTATATGAAACACTGTAATCAATGGTCAAGATTGTCTGACACCTTTTATTGTAAAATTGTATTGTTTACAGCTGAATTGTTCAGCTTGAATTTTTATATTGGCTATTTTCTTCCAAAGCTATAACTTTATCGGAGTTTTGCATAGAATCAGTAAGTTATTTATGAAAATAAGACAAGTGGGCATTTCTGGCAAGGGACTGGAAATGAAACTTAACTTCAGGTATTCTGAGTTATCTTCTTTTTAGGTTACAGATGCATCTTAGGGAAACTGGTCCTAATACCCTATATGGTTTCTTGAATAATTCATTCATGATATGCAGGACTGAGCAGTTGAAAAAAAAGAAGAATAGTAAAATAATAACAAGAAACATGAGTGCAGAAAATAACACTCAAAACTTCACACTGTAGCTTCATTGTAACATTAAAGTTTGGTAGATAGGAAAATGAATGATCAGACTCAAAACTTCGCTTTTATTTTCTTAAATGCCTGAGATTATATTATTTTTGTGAAAGACTTAATGGGTCTTACAGATTTTATATGCTGATTGAGTCATCTTTACTTCAAGAAATTAAAATGTGTAAATTGCATTCTATTCATGTCATTTCTGACATTAACACCACAAATTTTAAAATGGTCTATTTATTTAAAGATAATAATTTTTAATATATACAATATGCATTTTTCTGTGGAGTGCAACCACTACAGTCCACGGTAAGCTCATCCTTTTCTAATTGCAGTAGATAAATCTGTGGTAATCTCTTTTGCAATTATGGCATGGAACATGTTATAAATACCACAAGAAGCACAAAATTTACTGTGTGGTAAAGGTCAAAATGATAAAACCCATAAAGAGTATAATGAAGCCCATTGGCTGGGATTCAACTAGACACTTAAGTAGATGACAATTTTTTAGCTTGTGAGAAGTCCCATTGACTTAATTGTCCTGCTGTATAT
>NW_009214872.1:47375-135500 GCF_000690835.1 Fulmarus glacialis
TATATTGTTTAGACATTCCAGTTAAAATCTTATGCTTTCTGCAGATATCGGAAATGGCAGTGGAAGAACTAAAATATTTACTAAGCCTCCTGTGTGTAAGAGAAATTAACTAAGACTTGGAAAAAATATTTAGGAAAAAAATCCATCTGCACAAACATGTAATTTGAAGTCAAATCTGAACTCCTGCCCTGGCTTTTTTCTACTTTTGAGAAACTTCTTGTTACGAGTTCTCTCCTCATATTTCACTTCTACTTACATCAGGCATTGACTTTGAGAGAGGCACAGAAAGGTAGCTGAAGCCCTCCACCTTTTTGTTGCAGCACCACAGCCCTGTGAGGCACATTCTCTGAGTCAGCATCATGGCTATACCCACCCTGAATGTCATTTTGTCATGTTGATCAGCAGAGTACCTGAACTTTGGCATACAGCTCTATGTTCTTACTCTGGTCACTTTGCTTGCCTTTACAGGACTTTCCATATATCCCTATAAATCTGGGTATAAGGAAACTGTAGTGCTCCCTTAACTCAGAATTAAATCAGGCTTTGTGCCTCTGGGCAAAGAGATATCAAACCAAGTCTGCTGCTGTCTATGTGGCAGAAAATTTAATTCAGTCCAAGGTCTTTTGAAATTAATTTCAATGCCCAAAAGATGAGCTTGATTTTCTGAGCTTGATTTTCTTTTCACTAACACAGTTCTTGAATGAGTGGCTCTCAATCTGTGCAAATGTGAGAGAGGATTTCATACCCATGCTGTGCATTTTCAAAATCAATTTCACAATTGCTTTGTATCTCACTTTTGAGATTCCACATTGAGCTAAGGACTGGTTGAAAAATTGTTACAGAAATACTTTCCTGTGAGAGTTTTGACTAATGTAGAATTTTCATAAAGTTATCTGGGGAGAAATTTTGACTTTTTCTTGAAAAAAAAAAGAAAGAAAAATGAAAGAAACAAATATAAATGTTTTTTGTGAAAAATTAATCTTTCAAATGGAAAATACTAAACTGCTACGGTGCCAGGTGTAAGTTGTAGTTCATTTATAGTATACCCTCTTTGTATTTGCTGGATTCTTTGACCATGCTGCATCTCCCATGATACCTTATAAGCGAGTAATTCTTAGAATACGCAAAGTACTGTAGAAATGTTTCAAAAAAACCCCAAACCAACCAAAATTCCAATGGCTGAGAAAACTAAAATAATTCCATCTACATTGATTTGATATAAATCTAAAGATTTGGTTTCATTTCTTCTTAATGGGAAAATATAAATTTGGAGTTTCTTTATTAATGATAAAATTTTTCCATTAATTTTCTCCTCTCCAAAAAGCTTTAAATTAGATTGTTTTAGATAGACTCTATTTTGGAGTTGCACTGTGCTTTTGGGCCTGCTTCAGGTTTATTAGGTTTGCATACCTGAGACTAGCTGCAAAATACTGATTCATTAGATTGTACCTGTGCTGTACAGTTGTAAATAATGTGTCCAAATTCACATCTCTCAATTAGGGAAACAGTTCTCACTGTAAAACTCTCAGGCTGTTCCCTTTTCTTCAGCAGCTCTGAAGTCAGAAAGGCTCAACTCAACTACAGTATGACTCTAGAATGGCTATATATAACCTTTGGAAGGAAGAAATTATTTTCACTTCAGAGAATGCACTTTGTCTACGTACCTTTGAAGTTGTGCAATATTATTGTTCCTGTGTTCAGGTTTGTTGTGTGTTATGGCTAATCTTGTGCTATTACTGCAATGGACTTTCAACCCCGTGTTGCCATTTGACACCCAAGAAAAGCAGAGAGGCTAACCTCACTAAACCATAACTGGCAAGGGAACTGAAGAGGTGGATGGAAGCAGAAATTAATCTGACATTAGAAAAAAGAGTAGGAACACTACATGTCCTGCAAGCCAGCAGTTTTCAGGCTAAAAGGGAAGTCTAGCAAGCATTCCAGATTGAGATGTCTGTAAAAGTCAGTGGGAAAGAAAAGAAATTCCTTTCTCTCCCCTGCCAAAGCCTATTGCCTAAAACAAGGTAAGCATTAATCAA
The DNA here is from genome assembly GCF_000690835.1 of Fulmarus glacialis. Lineage (NCBI taxonomy): Eukaryota > Metazoa > Chordata > Aves > Procellariiformes > Procellariidae > Fulmarus > Fulmarus glacialis. Next base: position 49,412 of record NW_009214872.1, read on the forward strand.
GATTAAAGCGTGTCTAAAAAATAAAAAGAAAAGTCAGTTCAGATCCAACTGAAGCATTTTGTAGCTTATTTTTTTCTCTTGTTTAAACTCCCATTAGATAAGTATTTGAGGGTTGATACAATAGACGATAGCAATGCCTTCATGGTTATTCCTCCCTAAAGAATCTGAAAAGGATATTACTTGCCCATGAGGCTTCCTTTCAGATGTTAGAAAGTATATAGTAAAATCCTTACTTAGGCACTTGCTGGTGTTCACTTGTTAAATTGTATTTTAAAATAATAATTTTCTTGTTTAATGGCAAGTTTTTAATCATCAGCACATTAGACTATGTTATATAGTTGTTCTGTTCCGGTGGTTTATAATAGAGGTCTTTAATTGCCTCTTGCCCCATTTTCCGTTTCACTTTCTCTACTCAGGACCCAAACATCACCATTAGATAGGGGGAAATTCTTCTCTCAGCTATAACAGTAGAAACCATAAGTGAATTTTATCTCTGTACAGATACCTAGCATGAGATCTGTGTTTTGAACAGTTGGACAAGGATGAATTTCATACGCATAGAAGGCAAATTGAAGGCAAATTTTTAGCATTCAAATGATAGTGACGGTGTAGATGGACCCTTAGACCCTATTACACAAGTCTAGTGAAGTCCAGCTGAATGGCTCTGCTTTTGCCACCTCAGAGTTATCATACCAGGTAATGACACACTTCAGAAGAATATGAAGGTTTTAGTAGCCGGGTTATTTTTCATAGTAAAGGCCACATTTAACAAAGTGTCACGCATAAGCTGCTTAGATTTTTGAGGAGAAATCTAGGTCTTACTCAAGTCATTGAAACCAAGCATGTTTATTTTTCTGTGAAATATTTAGAAAAGTTTTGTAAGACTCAAGAATTATATAAAAAGATTTAATCCTCTGCAGGGAAAAGTGTCTGTAACTAAATCCTGTCATAATGTTCAGGAAAGCATCTTTACTGGAGCACACATTCCTGTTTCAGGAAGTGCACTGTGGTAGGTGTTGAGCAACTAGCAGTTTACAAAGAATGCCCATGGTGAAGAGGGATGAAAACTGTTACTTAACCCCTGGCAGAGAGAGAGGATGCTTTCCTTGTCCTTAATGCTAGTATGCTGTCCATTTTTCTTCTGCCCACTAACCTTTGTGGTAGTGATCTGAAGCATAAAGGTTTTGCTTTGTTTAGAGGACTTCAGGCTGTAGTTGACTGGCCCGGTCTTCAGTGATTCAACTTTTATTCAATAAAATTAAATTTCCCTCAGATGGAAGATTTTAATTTTAACAAGTTCTGTCATTTGGTGACATTAATGATAGTATACAAAGCTTACTTCATGTTACTCTCTAAGCTATGTTACAATATAAAATATATGTCTTGTTTTAATTTGTTACCACCACAAGTGATATCTGAAGTGCTAGTCTATGCCAAGCTTTGACAAAAACTAAAATCCTGCTCACGTCAGTGATATTACAGATGTGGAACTACAGCTGAATTCTGCATGTAATGCCTTCATAAAACAGGAGGCCTTGAGTAGCAGAACTATGCAAGCCCTTGAGTAGCATAAGCTCACAAATAGATACTGGCACGCAAGAAATCTTCATTCTTTTCACCTGTCTACCTGACATGATGGGAGTGTGTATTTATGTCTTGTAAAGACAGTGGTATATAACATTTGAAGTCAAAGTATGTCAGAAGACCAAGATCACTATGTGCTGCCCACAGTGCAGACTAAAGCTATTCTGATCTTGGGGGAAAAAAAAAGACACTCTATTTCAATTTTTTTTTCTATCTGAACTACACTGTTGGAATACACTTGCAGTTGAAAGGATACCATAAAATGTTGAAGTTGCTAAAAACAGGTGACATAAGCCAAAGACTAGTATTAGAAACCTATAAATTAGAAAATTAGGAGCTGTATTGCTAGCACAGTCTAAATTAACATAGGTAGTCTAAAGTAACACGTGCATATATTGTCAGTGCAAATTTTGAAAATTTATTAAAAAATTAAATAAAGGGAATATTTATAAATAACTTCTAAAAATATAATAGAGATTACTTTTTCTAATAATTTTTGTTACTATCAGTGAGATTTATATACATGATTGATTATTTTAGTACATTACAGATTATTTTATAATTAAGTATTCATAAACTGGAGTATATAAACTTTGTAATGGAGGTCATGTATATAGCATTCTGTAGCATCTCTGGCAATAGTTTATTAGTGAAATTGTTTATTTAATTAATGTTGTATTATTTGATAAAACATTTATATAGATCCAATCTGATATAGGAGGCCTATAACTCTGATATACAGTACTGTTGCTGTTCAGAAATGCTGAGAATAGTATGCAACACTTGAGGACTAATTTTTTGCTAGACTGTGATCTTCAGACCTGTTCCTGCAGAAATACTGCATGGGTTATGTCTTGATGTAATACTCTAGAAAGTGGAGAAATGAAGGTAGGAATGCAATACTTCTCTGAAGGGCTTTTGCACTCTATCCATCTCACTAATCCTATTCCCTGGAGCAAAATTCATAAGTTTTTTTTTTTCTGTTTTGTTGTTGCCTATATTTCCCACCCACGTGAAGAGTCAGTATCACTGTTTTTTGGTTATAAATGAAGTGTTATTGTCAGAGCTCAAGTCCAGTGTACAGGCTCTGTTCCAGTTTGCAGCTAGAATGCTTTGGACTTGTATCATCTGATGTGTATTTCTTTTCACATGGCAGATGCAGAGTTCTTTCTAGTTTCTTAGAATGCTGTGGGTGTGAAACTAAAATGTATCCTTGAAATGGCTTAGGCAGGTACCTAATTTTTTGTGAGCTGGCACGGTACTTAATGCAGACAAGGATAAATTTAAGTTTTCATAGTAAACATTCAATTATGTATAATTCCTTCTAGTTCTGAGCTCTTCATACCTTTTTGCCTGCATTAGAGCAGAATACTGCATATCTGTGATTGTCATGTAGTAAAATACAAAATGTGAATAACTTCCTTTTCTGAATCACACAGGGCTGTTTTATCTTGTCCAGCACTATTTAATATATCATTATTTATTATTTTTCCTTTGCAACTCTCATCTGCCAGAAATACTCAGCTCTATTCACACCCTCAGGAAACACAAGGAGACTCTTCTACACAGTCAAGATACATTGAAATTTTGCCTTTTGTATGGACAGAATATCCCCTAAGGGACAGCATAACGTCCGTGCTTTCTGCCAATGTGAGAAAACTGGTCATGCTACTGAAAAGCAACAATGATGGCACAGGCAATCTACCTTGTCCTCCAATCTTTTCCCTGCTGCTGAACAAAGAAAGGAAAATTATCTTGCAAATCAGTTACGCTAATAAATTTTCTCATCTGTTAGATAAGATGGAGTTAGAAACAGTTTCCTTGATAGTTCTCCAGCTGTCAGACTAAGTCCTAAACTTTGACTGGAGGGAGAATTTTATAACAAAAGTATATTCTGGTCCTTCTCCCAGAAAATTTGGAGACATGTTAGGAAATAAAATATTCATAGAACTAATAACAGTACTTAGCCTCTCAAAATCCTATATATGCCGGTACGAAGTACAAGGTACTAGCAAAAGCTTTAAAATTACACCCCTACTACCTCTATAGATAATTTTGAAAGTTAAAAAATATCACCTCAGTGGAAAGGGCTCACAGTATAGTGTCTAAAACTTGGAAATTAATTAGAAGTGGTATTTTCATGAATGGTGTAGATAGCTAAGAAGAGTTTGCCTGAACATCTCATTACAATTGAGTAATGACAGTTCGGTGACTGGTAGTTAACTGGTCATCTGATTGCTCTTGTATCATTCTGTTGTCTTAAATTCTTGAGTACGCTGTGGATTATTTTCTCCTTATTTGTTATACAGCTTAACCCTCTTCTAACGGGTTGGTCTCGAACAGTCAATATCCTGCCTCCAAGAATTTCTGCTATGATGCAATACCATATTTAGCAGCTTCCACATATGAACAGCAGATGGTTTGAGTTGAATATACATAAGCATATGTGACTCTGTGTTGCCATCTTTTAGTTCTGTTTAACCCTTCAGCAGCTCTTTGCCTTTGCCGTTTAACAGTCTTGTTTGGAAATGGGAAGGAATTCAGACTGTGAAAACATGAATATTTTTTCCTGCTTACACTAGTGTTTGGGCTTTTTTATATTATTGTGATAGCTAAGAATAATCTGCTTGACTGGTCAATGGATATGAAAGTCTGTTTTATTTCCAGCTGCTTACAACTCCTCTGTGTTTAACAGCAGAGAGATGTGGGAAAGTACGGTTTGGTAAAAGTCACAACACATCATTTGTGAGACAGTGCTTCCAGCCACTGCTACCAACCACAATTTTATTCATTTTTAGGATTCTGTCCCACTTTACTCCATTATTATTTTCTCTTTCTGTTTTATGCAATAACAAGGAAGTCTACTGTTCTGGTTGTTGATAAACTAGCAAATTTTTTTTTTGTGCTGAGTCATTTTACTTAGAAATATGCTCTACATTCGTCTTATCAAAATACTTATGTTGGATGGTTTTGACATTGCTTCATGTCTCAGTTAATTATTTAAAATGTCAGAAACAAACAGTCATGACTTATATGAGCTATGCTGAGTGCTTAGCAACAGAAATATGAGTATATATGCACCTGCTTTCTGCCTCTCTCAGGAAGCTTGCAGCTGACCAGATTTCCTCCAAAAGATACTGGTGTGGAAGAGGAGTTGCCTGCCAGCCTTGTGGTGCTTCAGTGGTTGGGGTGCTCCACAGCAGCCCTTCTGATGCAATGTGGGACATGGTGCAGGCTCACCATAACTTAGGGTAGATCTGTCTCTCTTTAACTATAGTATAAATCAGAATGTGCAGTTTGGCTTCTCTCCTTGAACTCTAGGCATTTAAGCCACATCAGAACTTGTCTTGAAAATATTTCTAAAATGTATTTGATATTACCACTGCCTTCCTGGCAGATACTTGCCTTGATTGCAACCTACTCTTGTATTTTGGGATGAGACCCAGACATGTAGTAGCCTGTCCTACCTCCTTACCAAAGCTTTGGCTTCCATAGATCAAGAAAGAAACTATATTACTTTCTACCTATCACATCACTTTTAGTCTAGGTGAAAACTGAGTGCCCTGACTGAATGCCCTGATTAGGGCCTGAATTTAAATAGCTCCTAGAGTAGTAGGAATAAAGTCAAAATGTAGTTTTATGTGGAAAAAGGTCCACCATTAGTTCATTTGTCTACAAATACAACAACTCAGACTTGCAGTAACTCACTGGAAGACTTGCATTACACAATGATTTCGTATGGCATACGTAATGATCTTTTCTGTTCAATTTTGTACATAAAGGAATTACTTTCCAACGTATGTTTTTCTGTAACTATATGTTTGCATTAGCTGGTTTTGTTTACGATATTTGAGGAAGCAATAACTACTTGCCAAATATTAGTTTTGTAATATGGTTAAAATATACAAATAGCTTTCACCAAAGCAATCACCTTTAGCCTCTAAAGTACTGAGCACGGATGAAGTGTAGCCAAACAGCAATTTTTTTTTTCAACAGGAAAGATTTTTAATAACAGCATGATTAGCTGCTTGCATCTGGTAGCTGCTGCTTTTAAAAATGCTTTGTGAAGCATTTTATGAAATATATCTGATTCAGATTACATATTCATTAACTGTAAAAGCCTGTACAGAAAGAGAACAACACTAGAAGAGTTTAAAAAACCCACTCTGGTAGTGTTAGTAAATTAAATGGAATTTATAATCCTTTTAGGCTGTCCATATAACTACTCAGAAGCCATTGGTGCTGAATGACAGAAGAAAATCCTATTTAACATCTGCCTGTCTCTGTCCACCTTCACACCTACCGTAGTATCTAAATATAACCCCAAAGGCATATTGGAGGAGGAATTAAATGACAGAAATGGCAATTAGGTATCTGATTATCAATTATTTTGCTACAGAAGTCGAAGAAAATTAGACACCAAACTACTATGTATTTATAGCTGTTCCTGCTTATTAGTATAATGCTTCAGTGAAAACACATACTCAATCAGGCTAACAAATTAAATGCTGTATTTTCACTAGACTTCCTTAATAAATACTGGTGTTACAAAGGCTATTGTAATAAGGTTTTATTAACCATAAGATTACTTAATTCAATATACAGACTATTGGTTATAACGCCTTCATATAAAACAAAAAATATTTTCAACAGCAAACAATTACAGAGATGCTTGGGGGAAGGAGGTTTACAAAATGCAGCACAATACTGAATAAAAGAACACAGTAGTTTGCCAAGAATATGAATGTAAATGAACTTTATTTTATTTAAATGTTGTACAAAAACAGGGTAAGAGCATTTATTTTCTTGTCAAATGAAGGATAAGGAAAAATAACTACCCTACTAAAATACATTAAGTATTTCAACATAAACAAAGTGGATATTGTGCAAGAAAGAATAAAGTTACTGAAAGTCATTGAAACTGAAAAGATTTTTTTTTTGTTTTAATATGAAGTATAGTAATTTCCTGTGTGGAATGGAAATGAATGATTTTTCTGCCAAAACCTCAAAATAACCCAAGCCGCACAATTGGGAGAAAGATGTTTCTTTAACTTTTTTCTCTTTAACCTTTGCTCTAATGCTGGAGCAGCTCCATCAGTGAGATGCTACTGAAGAGCAGCAGCCTGCATTTTATCACTGTGATGTATCTCAGTGCTCAGAACTACTCTGTACAGCAAAATGAGAGACCCCCATGGCTACAATTGCTGCACCCGCTAAAGCTGACAAGGTGCTAGGTTGGTGTGAATTTTCAGAGAAGAATTGGTGATTGAGGGAGCCACTGCTGAAACTGATGCTGCAGGGCTGAGAGAGAAAGAGACGTCTGTTTGTGAGACAAACAGAAGTGCAGACATGCACAAACTGAGACTGTAAGGATTTTTTTTTTTTATCGAGACTTTTATCCCATAGCTAACAGTTTTATCACATGTTATTGCCACCACACCTTAGCCTAGATTTCCATTTTTTCCATCCAGTGTCATTTTTTAAAAATATGTTTTGACTTCAATTTTGTACTGCGAAACTCCAGGGCCGCTCTTAGATATCCTCTTTGTCTCCTCTGCTACATTTAAAAGCAGAGGGAAGATTCTAGATACAGATGGATGAAACCAGTACCCAGGGTCAGCCAGTACAAATTGCAGCCATTCAAGAATAGGCAGATTGGTGACAGTGAAAGGAGGAGGAGAGAAACTTCAGGGTGCCTACACGCACAAGCCATTCATATATACTGACAAAACATAGGAATACCCTGTTATCAAATTCACTTGCAAATGCATGAGTCTCTATGTGAAACAGAGGCATCCTGGGTTGAAATAATTTATGACTTCATATAAAAGCTGTACAGATTTGTTTAGTTTTAGTGCAAGTTTGAGGGATTTTAAAGATAGCAGCAAATATTTGAAAGTTTGATCAATCTCATATTTTTTTCCAATTGTGTTTTCACCTTGAAAAGGTGTTAAAAATTGAAGGTAGCTTGAATGTGTAGGATAAAGAGATAAGAAAAGATGACAGAGAAACAAGTCACAACAGTTGTAACTGTTCTTCTCAAATAAAGCTCAGATTCATAGAGCTATTTAGGTAATTAGGCTTCTAAGACTCACTGTAATTATTTAGAGTTACATCTCTAGAACACCCTGGCCCAGTTAATTTCAGTGAGGGAAATTTCCCTTCCAGTTCCCTACTAGACCAGATCACAAAGCTGTTTTTCTCTGATGATAGGTGGGTACTGTGAGTCCATGAGGAGAATTTTTCTCCTCAGAAGGAAAAGGAGCCTATACAAAATACAATAGAATGCGTCATAAAGAAAAACATTAAAATGCAAGGAAAGAGTTTTGGATAGACTACCGAAAATTTTGAGGGATATTTTTCTTCCCAGGAAGTGTAAGTGTTTCATTTTTTTTTCCTGGAATAAAGCTACATTCCAAACTTTCACAGTCCTGACTGGAATGGAATTTCTGTCCCCAACAGTTCTAGTAATGAGAAAAAGGTTGTATACCTTTTCCAGGGAGATGCAGCATGAGAGTGTTTGACTGTGTTTCCTTTGGACTAGGAAAGTAAGTACTGAGTTCTTCAGGCTGCTGCTTCTCAGAATGTAAATTTTTCTTGCAGTGAAGAAATGTGTATCACACGCTCTTTCTGGTGGTTGGTATAAGAGAATTCTTTATGTCATATTTATATAATATTTGACAGAAAAGGAATTACATTTGGTGAAATGTGTAAGTTCTGCACATTTGTGAGGTTGTTGTAAATGATATGTAAAAAACTTTAAAAGTATTACATACTATAATTACGGTCATTATATGTGAGTACTTGCTTAGAAATTGCTGGTAGTTAATACAGCTTCTCATCTTCAGAAGTATCTTCATCACTAAGAGATTTTCCATAAATGATTTTTTTGTCTACTTTACAGTGTTAACAATTTCAAAGAGCAGTCACTATCTATATGGACAGCAGTTTGAGGCAGAGCAACCAAAGGCTAAATTTTGCAGAAGCTTTACATCAGTGTAAGCCAATGTTTCTGCAAACAGAAGCAGTCCTGGCCTGTTTTGGACTGCTAATTTCCACTCTATGCAACCCTTCCTTTGTGCAAGTACAGATGATTGTGTGGCTATGTGAAACCATAGTGAGCTAACATTAAACTGGGTTTTGGGTGGCTAATATTAAACTCAATTCTTTTCCTTATTCCAGGTCACTAGAGATACACACATCCCATTGTGTTAGGGGGGTAACGTGGGGTCAGGAATAAGCACTTGAAGCAGACTGAGGACAAGACTCATTCTTTCAGCATCAATGACAAGCTGTTTATGGTTACAGATTCATTTTCAGAAACAGTTAGTCATTTTCAGAAGCAGTTACCTTATTAAATAGATTACACAGGGTCAATTCTTTTGGGCATTTCTTTGTCAGTATCAAGGAATAGAAAGCTCCAGCTTAAATTTTGTCTCAGCTGTATGTATCCGTTGTGCCTACAACATGATTACCTTTGTTTTGGCCAAGGCAGTGCTGATTATTCCTTAAATGAGAATATTAACAGGTGTCAGAATGTTTCAGCTAAAAACCTGAACTCGGCTGCTTTCTAAGCAAGTGTAAGACTTTCATTTTATCACAAAGTTGTTGACATCAGTTATGTTTCACTAACAGGAGCAAAGTGTATATTTTGAATTAATCTTTGATTGCTTTCATTGATGCCTAGCCTTTAAGGACTGAAACCTGCCAGGGACAAACAAGTTGTTCAGTGAAATCCTGTAGCGTTTATGTAGGCCTGGTTGTAAACCAATGTTACCTACTGTAATACAACAGTTTTTTGAAACAGAACACTTAACTATACACTTAAAAGCAGCTCATACTGTGACAATCATTCAAAAATGATTGACTGTGATAGTTAAAGATTGGTTGAAATGCATTACAGGATATGCATTATATATCAAGACATCATAAATTATGAGAAACTACTGTCAGGCAAGCAATTATGATAGCTCACCTTACAATGTTAATTACAAAATGTCTGGAAAATACCTTATCTACATTTATGAAGCTTCCTGCATTGATGAATGAAGTAGATGTGACAGTGTAAAGAGGGGCACTACAATAACTAAAACTTCAGTTAAAAAGATATCTAAATGGCACAGGAGAACTATTCACAAATGTATACTGGTGCAACCTATGGAATGAGTGATGTTTGGAAGTGGATTTTGTGACCTTGGAACAGCTTTTAGATCTGTAAATTATTTTGCTCAGGTCCTCTGAAATGAATAATATCTTCAATATAAACTGATGATGGTGATACCCTAATCTAGCAGCTAACTAGGAAACAAGTTGTGTAAAAGACAAATGAGATCCTAAAATGCATTTCATAAGGTACATATGAATGCCACTATACAAGACACTGTTGACACTTCATCTGAAACACTAAGTACCATTCTGGGTGCTCGAGTTCAAGCAAATTAAACTGAAACCAGCATAGATGCAGAAAAGGGTAGCCAAGAGAATGAGAGGCTTATCTTGCTAAGAAAAACTGATATGTAGCCTTACAAAGTGGGAGCAGATAAATCCTGTATGGAAACATATGGGGATGAGATAAGAAATACTTGAGCCAAAGTCAACACCAGAAGCGGAAGAAATGATTATTAATGGCTCAATATACATCTCAGCTGGAAATTAGATAAAGGTACATAATCATTAAAATAATAATGAAAATAATAAGCCTTTCAAGCAGTTGGTCCAAAAACCTTAACTGTGTTTAAGTTGGAACTTAGTAAGTTTAGTAAATGATTATTTGGTGTGATTCTCTGCAGAAGCAGGTGGGATTTGATGGCATCAAAGTTCTTTCAACTTCAATGTTCCCGTTGCAACTGAATTACCTTCTAAAATCTGCTTTTCAGTCAGCTTTTCCATCCCTTCCAATACTTTTTATAAACTCAAGGGATTATTTTTATCCTTTGCTATGGTAATAATAGCAAGTCAATGATTATTTCCATCATCAGTGTGTCAACGATGATTAAATGTACCTGCATTGCATTACACAATATCACTGCTGTTCAGACTGGAGTATTCTTTTTTGCTGCAACAATTTGATTAAAAAAAAGGAAAAAAATTGAAAAATTGAGAGGAAAGTTCTGTTCATGTCTACCGTCTTTGAGAGTGCTGTTATTTAGAAGCTACAGGTTATATGTGATTAGAAGGGCAGCCTCTCTAAGTCCACAGCTTCCCTTTCTACATATAGGAGCATAAGAGTAGCTAAAGCCATGGCATCATTTAGAATGGAATAAAAAGAAGTCTCCTAACACAGACTAACTATAGATTAATTCGCCTGACGCACAGCAAGGAATTCCCCTGACGTACATTTCCTTCTTGAAGCTTAGAGTGAACTCTCAATCTGCAGAACTGTAAGATACCATGGTATGAAGCTCCCGATTTGTGGGATCTCTAAAGTGGATATGCTTAGAAATTTTGGAATATAGAGAATTATTGTAGATTTAAAAATTTCTTTTCCCTCAGAATAGTATATTTTAAATTACTAGTGACACTTTATGAATTTTTGAATTGCTCTTTTTCGTTCATAAATGATTTCTCAGTCAGATAATCATACCTATGGAATACGTAAATATTTAAAAAAAATGATCTGTGAACAAGTGGGTAATACAGTACTTGAGAACTGCTGCAGTCTAAATTATTAACAAACAGTACTGCTAAATTTAAAAAAATTATGTTTCCTTTGCACTTGACTTTATACACTAAGAATATTTGTTAGCAGCAGTTGCTACTGGGCAAGGGATAGATGATCATTAACTGTTAGCTATCTCATATATTGGAAATTTGTCAAGAACTGTAACAGTATCTATGTGTCATTAGAGTCATAGTGTCATATCCTAAATTACCTGTAATGCTAAGTGAAGCTAATAAGGTTGTTCAGCTCAGAAATAGGCTCATGCTCCTGTGTATGTATTATCTTTATGTTAGTTCGAATGTATCTGATTGCCACTTTTAGTTAAGCTTTTAAATGCAACTATTTTCCAGCAAACACACATTTTGTTCTCTATTGTTAGGATACTAAATATAGATTTATTGATTTGAAGAAAATATCACAGGCTTAGAAGAGATAAATGAGTATCACGATTGAAAATCTTTTCTGTCACTTGGGATAGGTTGTATTTTTAGCCTTGGGAGAAAAGCCAGAAGGTAGTTCAAAGCCTGACCTTTACTCCTCAATAGTCAGACCTATATATAGTGTTTTACCGGACAGACCTTCATAAAAGAGCTTCAGGTCCTTGGTCTCCTTATTCTGCTCACTGAAGTAAAAGGTTTCAGTTATTGAAAAGGATACTTTGCTTGCAAGTAGATGTGGTAATGTTATTCTAATAGGAATCCATTCCTCATCTCATACTCCATACATTTCCTGGATTTAGGAAGAAGGCATCTTCACTTAAGTGCCTATTTTGCTTGTTCTCTCAAAATGATATATGCCTGCTTGGCTGAATACTTTTTTGCATATTCTTTCTACAGTAGGTGAAACATTTGCAGCTTCTGTCTGGCTGTATTTCTGCCGCTGCTCCTTTGCTGCTCCTCTTTTGAAAAGGAAGTACCTTATTCTTACTGGAAGGACCTGAGAAAATAAAAATATACCACTCTCCTTCAGCTGTGTAGCATTGTTCTAATTGAGAAAGGCAAGGATCATTAATCATGAAAAAAGCTCCAAACATGTTCACTTTCTTAGATTTAGTACGTCGGAAGCAGCAACATGTACTTGCCTCTAGGGCTGACTTGACCTACGTGCTAAGCTTGCTTGCTGTAAATGCGTCGTAACTCCATAACTGTTTAAAACTTTAGAAGAAATAGAAACAAAGGTCTGTGTTAGAGTGGAATACAAATTTTCAAGGATACTCCTTGTCTATCAGTAGTTTCATCACAAGGTTATAATTTTGTGGCAGTCTTTAAAACTTTTAACAGTGAGCCAATACAGAATATACTTGGTTTAAAAGTATTGCAAAATTTTCTGAGTAAAATCACCTATCTCATATCATTGCTCTTTCATCTATGGCTGTGTAGAATGTAGCATTTTGACTGGACTTAGTGACACTCACACTTAGTGTGAGAAGAAGCACAAGATAGTCCTGAGCCAGATTCTGGATCCAGAGTTTATAAATTTATACAAAATAAATTATAAGATATAATTATTTAATTACTTTTCAATTAGAAATAAACACTCGTCATCTTTCAAAGGTTTGAAAACCAATTCTAAGTCTGAATTATGTTGTGATTGTATATTTTACAAGAATAAAAACATATTTACATTACACAGAGCAGTTGCTCACATATGTTTTTACATGTGGAAAAGATAAGGAAACAGAAAATACAGACCTGCCTACTAAAAAGATTTACTCTATCTTCTGAAAATGCTATCTCTTGTCGAAGTATAATCTCTTTATTACAAAAGATGTTACTTGTAAATAAGATGGGCTGACACTGCACTTTCCTGACCCTGTACACAAAAGAATTTTGCATTTCCATTAAAAATATATAACTTGTGGGACTCAGCTGACAAGCATGGCCATCTTCAAAGCCTGAGGATTTGCCTCTATGGCCAAGCCGGTTTATGTGTTCTTTGGCAGATCCTTCTTTCGTTAATAATTTACAGTGGTTCTCAAATGGTTTCAGACAGCTTCAGTACAAAGTTCTAATCGTACCTTAGGAGAATCATGTAACAGTTGTGGCCAGATTCTAGTGCAGTTTGAAATGAAGACACTTACAGGTGATTAAACATTTTCATGATCTAACCAAATGCAGATTTGTTTTCAAAGAAATTCCTGTCTGATCATCTTGAAAATTTCATGGCAGATTAACATTAATATATATGAAAGCATTATATAAACAACTGGACTAACGTGTTTTGGGGCAGGATCTTTTGCTCCAGCTCCTCCAAGAGACAGTGATATCTTAATCAGAAATACCCGTTTCTTGAAGATCCATGCCAACAATAGAGAAGTCTGACTACTCTTCTGATTGATAATAGGAATATTCGGTAACACCCTGCCTCTAAAGAATCTTATTTTTTAAGTGAAATTTGCATTAAAGTTTTTCCAGTATTCCTAGAGGTTATATCAAGGATTTAATAGGAGACTTCCTTGTTTTAATTACAGGTTCTGCAGCATTGCTGTAGACAAGCTTGAGCAAATAACTCTGCCCAAATTATTAATAACTCTGATTCGCTTTATTCAAAATCAACCCAAATGACTGATGAAATATTTATCTGAGAAAGGTACAGCAAGTTTTATTCATTAAGGGATTTGGTGGCTAACTTTTCTGGAATTTAAAATCTGTTTCTACTATCTGTCACATTTCCATTCATACCTTGATAAGACATTAATAGAAAACCAGATATGCTTTCTATATATTTGGCCAACAAGGTTCAAAAATAGAGTATACAAGATAGAAAATATAAAATTCTGGCTTCATTCAGGTAAGTAGACATTTTGATACTTTTTTCAATAGGACCAGATTTCTCTTTGCAGTTCTGTTGGGCTTTTGTTTTTTTTCTTGAATTTCATCTTGGCCTCTTCCTTTTTGGCTGAAGTGGTAGAGTTAAAAAAGACCCAATACCAAATGCCTTCTATACATGCAGTCTTTGAAAAACTGATGAGTATATATGAACCAAAAATTCAGGAACATTGTGACATTTCATTGTCACCTACTATGTAAAATGAAATTAAGTGTGAGTAAAATTAAAAGAAAAGTAGAATGAAATGAAATTTTGAATTAATGTTTTCTTCAATGATAAATTTTCATGCTAACAGTTGGAAGTATTTCACTTCAGAAGAAAGTCTTGTGACTGTTTTCTATGAAATCCTGCTTCAGTGAAGTCATTCAAAATGAACTACAAGTCACTGTTGATACCAGAAATTTAGTGCAGTGTATATGCATCAGTGACATCCCAGGAAGAATGACACATTTGGAATTAAATTTTTACTTTAGACTTCGAAACGTAGTTTCTCATCTGGGTTCAGTTGATCATGTCTGTAATAGGTAATCAGACCTAATTAGTATATGGAGCCCCCATGCACAAAGTAGTATGGAAAAACAGCTGTGTGTTGAAAGTCAAATGTACACTTCCCTTGACAAGCGCAATCAGTTCCATTTGCTCTTGGAATGGTCTATTCATGTGTTTTATTTTGAATTCACGTAGGATGGGTACTTGCCTGGCTTTTATGCTACTCAAGAATTCTTGTACAAGAGGAAGCTATAGCTTCCCTGTTAGTGTGATTTACTTCTTGCTAGCTACAAGAGCATAAGAAAGATGTTACGTGGCTGAGGATCTGCCTCCAAGAATTCATGATGCAATGTTATGCCAGGATGCATACAAGAGAGATGCAGAAATAGAGAACATAAGGACAATAGTATGAAACAGTCGTAAAATATCAGACCACAGTTCAATCTAGCCCAGTATATGCATAGCAAGAGTCTTCAGGAAAATAATGGTTTATATCATGTTTTTATCATGTTGGGACAGAGCAAGCAGAACAGTCTCCTTGGGTCCTGGGGACTGACACTGAGACAACAGAGGTCCCATTGCTTCTAGAGGATCTCTTTAGAAACGTAACCTCAGTACGTTCCTGTAGGTATTCAGCACTTGGCTCAAATTTATTTTTATGTTGGTTTATAAATATATTCCTACACTGATCATTAGTCTTCATTTTTCTTTTTCTCTTTTTCTCTTTTTCTTTTTCTTTTTCTTTTTCTTTTTCTTTTTCTTTCTCTTTTTCTTTTTCTTTTTCTTTTTCCTTTTCCTTTTCCTTTTCCTTTTCCTTTTCCTTTTCCTTTTCCTTTTTCTTTTTCTTTCTTCTTTTTCCATTGAAAAATTAGAATTATATCCTCAAAGACTCTGATTCCCTATAGACTTCTAATTTTCTTGCAAGTATTATATAAAGTATAAACTTTTCTTTGATATGTCATATGTTAATATTCTTGGATCACTGTTTGTATGTAGTAAACAGTCTAAATTCTGCATCACAGAAAGAAATAATTTGCAATCGGATGTATTTTTTTAGTCCCAGAAGAAAATATAAAACTGTAACACTTCCAACAGCTTTCTATCTTAATGGTAGAAAAAGGACACCATTTCACAGTGGTGACCTTTCTGACCAGAAAGGAGGATGAAACAGATTAGTCAAACATGCCAAATGCACACTTTTAAAATAGACATAGAATACTATTTGTAATTGTATCTCAAGACTAGATGTAAATGACAAGGCATTCAGATACTGTTACCATATCTTGTCACCTTAAAAGGCAACACTATGAGTCGGGAAATGTTAAATAAATGACAAAGATGATGACGTCAGTTTCCAAATTAACTCTGTAAACTATAATTTTTATTCACTTTAAACTTTTTAGATGGGGAATCTTTGTGACTGAAGAAAAAGAGAAGATACTTTTAAATCCCAACATTCTGTTTTTATTGTTAACAAATCTTGGATTCTAGTTATTTTTAAAGATTTTTTAATACCTGTTATTTACATTATATTTGGTTGTGACAGTCATGCAAAGAATCAGCTTAATAGAAATATCCATTTAGATATGTATGCAGCATTTTAGCACATCAAACAGAGCCCATGTTTTTTAACTTTATTTGTCATAGTTCAATACCTCTTTGACATGCATTAAAGACATCATCACACATTTCAAAATGTTTTGACAAATCTTGTCTCTGTATGCACTTTGTGATAACTTGAATGCAAACCCATTTTGGCACTATTGCCCAATGGAATATGGTGCAAATTCTTCAAATTTTTATTCTGGAATGTGAAAAACTTGCTCCATCAAAGGCAATTACAGTATCAAATGCCAGATTTTATTAGTTCATTTCTGTTCAGCACTATTTCCCCAAATCTGGCATCCTGCTTTGTCCTTCAGGAAAACAAACCCATTATGCCCCTTTTGTGCCTGTGTGATGTATCAGCTGATATTAGTAAGCTACTCAAAACTAATGCTCACAATGGACTTGTCTGTATTCTTGTGTTGACAGTCAGAATTGGATGTTCTCTATGTTTTAATGTCGGATGATCTTTAGCTTTTTTGTAGTTCTCTATTGCAGTTCTCTGCAATATTTTCTCTTTTTTGTGATATATACTTGGATGAACAACGACATTTAAATTATCATCATTGGACTCTGTGTCAGCACCTGTTGAAGTAAATGGGAGTGGTTTACTCTCTTGGCTATTGCTTTATTCTTTCTGTGGATTCAGGTAGACATAGCTGCATAATTTACAGTCTGGATACATTAAAAAATTTTCCTGTAATCTGAAGCATTAAAGACTACAAAAGAAAAAAAAAAAAAAAAGAAAAAGAAAACGAAAAAGAAAAAGAAAAAGAAAAAAGTGTGTTGTGAGTCTGGGAAGCAAAGGATGGACCGTTCTTTTCAATCCTACTCAACTGTATAGTCCTCTGTTCTTCAAACTTTGGAACTGACATTGCACAGGAAAAAGTTTTCAAAATTTTCTTGTAGATAAGTTAACTTCAAAGGGCTTATGTAGAAATAAATTATGTTTCTAATTATCACATCCCATGAGTGCTTTGTAAATAAAAGATCCATTCAACTGTAGTTATATCAAGTACATTGTCAGAATTCAACTAAACATAGGTTTGTGTTGAAAGTTAGGCGTAGGCAACTGATACAGATATGCACATACATGCGCTGGCTTTGGATGCTAATAGAGACCTTCTGCCTTTGGTTCTGTTTTACCTAAGTGGTAAGGATAATCCATAGTACCTAACCTGTCTGGATCTGGACATGATTAAATAAAAATGTCAGAATAGGTTTAGTTCATAGGCATAATATTACACAGAAATTCAACATGATAATATTCTGCAATAGTCTAGTATAACTTAACAGGGCTATTAACTCTGTACCACTGGCACTAGCTCTTTAAACTTAAAGACTGGGTATACCACATTCAAAGACGATAAAAGAAGCTTCCATTTTCTTTAAGCAAAGTGAAAAATAAAGCAACAGAATAAAGCATTTTATGTTTTATACGCACGAAGAAGTATATACACTAATGTAGATAACTACTGATTATTTCTTATTTCTAATAAAATAGAGGTACTTTTATGTAATTAAGATGTTTCAGTTAGGATAAATACATTTAAAACAGATTTGGAAGGGGGTCTTGCATCATTATGGCTAGCCTTTTGCCATGCAGGCAGTCATGTGCTATGATTCTTTTCATTGCTTATGCCCACCTTTGCAAATGGGGTTCCAAACTTCTTTCAAAAAAGTGTGTTGCAGTTTTATTTCTGCAACAAAAAATATAGAGCAAGAATATTGTGCTTTATGCCTGCTCCCTCTTAAATTAGAAAAAAATAATATAGAAGGAACAAATTAACTAATACAATTAGTTGTATTCTCAGCCAAAGTTATCCATATACAATTCTTTTGTGTCTGCTATTTGAAAGATTTAATGCAACGCTGATTGCAGGAATATGGTGTGTATTCAGGTATTCCATCACAATGGACGGTTGGATGATCATGACAAATCCATGACAATAATTTAATTCAATAACATTTCAGAGCTTTCACTACTTCAGAACCAAGTCCTGAGATGCTAAACATTTTTATTGACAGCAGTCTCACTGTGAATTACAAGTGTTGATCACCAATTAAAAAATAACCTGACAGTAATGGGAGAAAAGAAAATATATTTATATTCCCTCAATACACATTTGAAGATTGGATATATTCCCTCAATACACATTTGAAGATTGGATACTCATAAGAGTACTGTGTTTTGGGGAAAATTCAACTTCAGATCCCCTTTCACCCACACATTAAATCATTAAATCCCTAGATAAAGATAAGCTTATGTAACTAGTTGATCAATGTTAGATGCCTGAATCACTGAGGATACAGGTCTGCTAAAATTCTTGGCTAAAAACTAAGATTTTTTATTTCAAGCTTAAGAGTTTGTGTTTTAATAAATGCCCCATTTGGCCTTGCAGTCCAGATGACAGCTGCTATACTCATAATGAGAAAGGTAAACTTTTTGAAGCTTTTTCTTAAGGCATATGAACTGCAGAGTCGTAGGCTTATAGATCAGTGAGTCACAGGGCTGGGACACCCGTTGCATACTTAGGACAGACTCGATTTCATCTTCTAAAAGATTTTGTGCACCAAAGGCTTACCTCTTTTTTTCCATCTATAGTAGTTGGTCTAATACATGATACTTCCTTTCCATGCAAACCATGATTTGCTTGTATCTTTAGATGAAGTTGTCTGTGACAACTATTGTATCAGTCATTCCTGAAACATGTTTTTTTGGCCAACCTCTTCTCAAAAATTCCTGGACTCTCTGCTGTATTTATTCTGGAAGAAAACTGAAGCAACATCAATTTCTTGCATGTAGAAAATAGTTTTGGAGTAATCTGTAGACTAAATAGGAGAAGTTTTTGCACTAATTAATAGGCTTGAAGACCCCCCAGCCATAGGGACTTTCCACTGGTTGGAGGAGTTTTATAAGGCCATCCCCAAGGTTAGCCTGACTTCCTGTAACCGGTGCTGCACCCCCCTGAAACATCCTTTTACTCCAGCTGTATGTTCAGGATTGCTAACTCAAAGGTTGCTGTCATAGGAATCACTAAGAAGACTTTTCATTGCCCAGAGTTATCCTAAATAATGGAAAATAACATGGATAAACTCTGAAATGTAGTCCTCATTAGAATTCAGGAAGACCCTTGCTCCAGGGGGGAAATACATGTGAAAGAGAGGATGTGCTGCAGTGTAAAAGTCTCTCCGGTCATGTTGAAATGGTGAAGAAAAGATTTTTTTTACTAAGGATCTAAAGCTCATAGAAAAAAAATATTTAAGTTCCAAAAATGGGAGATTGTGTTTCTACAGCAGAAGCTTAAGAGCTGATTAATAAGGTGTCTGGGCATGTGTCCTGCAGAGGCAGTTAAATGTACTGCTTTTGCCTACCACTGTGGTCTTCCAATTTTTTTCTCAAAGTTACAGCACTTTTGCTGGTGGAAATTGCTTTTTGCTTTCAGCAAAATAAACAGATCTGAACAGATGGAGCATCACAAAAGCAAACCGATGTAGTTGTCTAATTTATCTCTACTTACGGAACTATTATGTACAATCAATCATGTCTCTGCACAGGGAGTCCCTTTGCTGTTAATTCATAAGCAAAATGCCCATGGAAGCCAGTCAGCACTGGCTGAGTGGCACATGAATACCAGGGAAACTAAGATAAAAATATTTAGTAGGAGTGGATTAGCAAGGGTCAGAGAAGTTTTGAGTAGACAATTTATTATTTGTATTTCTTTCTTCCCAGTGTATTACATTCTGATTTGCTGAAAAGGACTTGGTATAGACAAACGTATGCATGAACTATAAAAGGCTTGTTGGGCAGATAAAGCAGGATTTAAAAATATAATTCTATTTTAAATACTTTCAAATTAACATTTCCAATGCTAGTTTTTGTCCAGTATCTAGAATAGAAGCCATAAAATTAAATAAGCTTTTTTGTGGTTTTTTTTTAACCAATTTGAATAGAGTTTAAACTTGTTGAGTTTTAAAATACTGAGAGAAATTCTGTTCCAATTAATTCATTCAAAACAAATTCAAAAATGTTAGACAATATCCTGCTCCCCCAAAAATATTATTTCTGCCACACAAATGATTTTTTAATGCTTCCTATTTACACTTCTATTACCTAGATTTTGGGAGTGAAATAGAAACCTTTTTCTCAGCTTGCCATCTCAGTTGATATCACTGGAGATCTGGGCAAAAAATCAACTCCCCTCCTTTTTGGTACACAAATTTCTGATTTTAATTTTATTTCAGTTTTATTTTTTGGAATATGTATGTGTAATGCTTCAATATTAACAAATAAATTATCTATAAATTAATAGATGATGAACTGCTTGTTTAATCTATTGAATAATTCTTATTTCTCATGAGTGAATGATGTTGTACGGTATAACTTTTTTCCCTTCCCACTCAGATGAAAGTAATCATTAGCTTTACAGAATAATGAATTATAAACGTCAAATAAAGATTAATGAACAATGGATAATAAATGTTCTTATTTGAAGCCAAGTATTAGTACTGGCTTATATGGATGCAACTATTTGTAAAAGAATATAATTTTTCCAAACATTAGTTGTGAATAAAGCCAGTTTGCTTATTATTAGGAAATAAAAATCCTACTCTTACGATTCCACGTATGTTTGAATGTTACTTCTGCTTAACCACTCTCTTTGAAGAATGATTATGAAATCTGAATCTCATGATCATCCTTCAAAGATTATAATAAATAAATAACGAACACAGAAGTATTTAAGTTGCTTGACTACTTTGCCAGATATTACTTCTGTGCAAATAATAATCTTTGCTGAATCGTGTAGTATGATAAATACCCTCACTCCACCACAGTTTTTAAAAGGATAAGGGAAATAAACTGATAAATTGCTTTCAAAATAGTTTTCAAGATTTTCAAAGGCAAAAAATGTCAATTTTGATTTGATTCCATCATAGTTTTCATTATGTGTACTTTAAATATATTTTAAAAATACTTTTACACACCAGACTGGAATTTTGAACTTTACTTTTTTAAATTAAAAAACCCCTTTTATTTCATTTCCATATAAAAGATATTATTTTGAAATGCCACAGAATTTGGTTGGGGCAATAATAAAAATATTTCTCATAATGTTGTTTCCACTGAGGAACTTAAAGATTTCTACTTTATACTTTCTAATTTTGGCTCCATACCTTCCTGTTGCAATTCATAATTCACATTACAATTTTAATTTACGAGCATAATTAAGGTTAAATAAAATTCACATAAAATAGAAAAATTGCAATTAAAATCAATCTTTTATTGCAATTAGGCTGCATGCAGAGATAGTATATAAAGCAAATGTTGCCGGCTTCCTGTTGGAAGTTAGCTTTTAAATCTTTGTTCTTTCAGAAATATCTACACAGTAAAGTACCTCTCTCTTTCAGATGCAGATATTAACACACAATAATTTTACTTTTTTCCAGTGATACTTTGTATGCTACAAATTTGGGCCCTGTTTCAACTCACTGCAAACACTTTTCCTGCTTCTGATGAAATGCTGTGCCATGGACACATATTGAATGCAATAAGTCAAGTTCCATGAATGGCAGGGGTGAGTCTGTATTTTGTTAGGAAGTATGGCTAAATAATACTATTTCACTGTGTTTTGACTTACTCATAAAACAGAAATACTAACTTACAGGAAAAATGATTAACTGTTGTCCAATTGCTGGAAAGTGTGTGATTTCAACTTCCTTAGTTTTCAATATGAGAGCTAAATTGCCAATGCACTTGGTGTGATTTGGTATTAAAAATCTGGTATGGCATGTAGCTTTCAAATGGGACATCTTAAAAATAGTAGGCATTTTCTGCGTGCACATTTCAAATTACTGTGTAGATTATTTTAATATCGGCCGTTTGGTAACAAGCCTATGAGTTAAGTCCAAAAGTTTATAAAATGCAAGTGCAGTTCTTGCTATCTGATATAACTCTGTACTACAACCATCATGTTTACCTAGCACTGGGAAAACTATTATTATAAGGGGATTCTTTTAACCATCTGCTTTATTGTATGTGTCTAGGGAGATTGCTGAGGTGCAAGTGCTGGTTAAGATTGCATTATTCCTCCCGAGTTTACGGAGAACAATACTGAAAGATTACTGAATGTTATATAGAAGAAATTTGCACCTTATTCATAACAGATGCCCACATGTTTTATATGACAAAAACAAGAATCAAGGACTATAGAAACTGATACATGTTATGGTAGTATTTTCCCATGGAACTACTACTATTAAGAGAGTCTTAAGGAATATGCAAAAAACCACTAAAATCAGCCTTGAAAGTTAGAAAGAAACATTACATTAATTGCTGCGGTACAAACTACATGTTACTGTATTTTAGTGAAAGTTGGACATTTCTAAGTAAGTGCAAATATAGTCAGTTATGACTATGTATTCAAAAGATGTCATGTATGAGTGTTAGGGGCTAAACTAACAAATTGCTTTGAGTATAAACCCATGTTAATGGTCATATTGCTAACGGACCAGATGTTAAAAACCAGTGTTTACAAAGGGCTAGCCATGTTTGTTCTAATACGGGTCTCTGTAAGAAGTGCTAGAAAATGCTTGGGTTTGGTGGTGAAACTAATGTTTGTTCAAAATAGTCCTAGATCAGGAAATTATCCTTGTTCAGGAAATAAACAGAGGATTAAGTTTAGGAATGTATGATTGATCTGGATGTGATTTATTAAAAATAAATACATGTAATTTAAGCTATTAGTAGTTTTTATATATTTAGTTATTTTTTAAAAAATTGGCTAAATTAAAAATTGTGGATTTAATCATATGATTTTAACTATTTTATAATAAGATTATATTTATAAATTATCCACTATTACATCTTTTATAAGAATAATATAAAATGATAGATTGTTCGTTATTTCTGTTTAGTTCCGTACAAGCATTAACTGTTTAATCTTCATGCTGTTTCTAATAGCATTCTTAGCTGAAAATAAAATATGAGAAGTCCTAGGTCAGAAATTGTGGCAGAATGATAAACAAAATTAAAATCTTTAAGACTGAACTGGCTCCATGGTACTGCGCACTAACCAATGGGTCTTATTACTCTTTCTGACGAAACCCACCCTAGAAGGCTCTGACTTGCTTCTAGTTACATACAGAACTAAAGTGGTTCTGCTTCATTTAGAGTCTATCACCCCAGGACCAGGATGTGATCTCTAGCTGTTCACAGCTTTATAGATTGACAAGTTAACATTTTTTGCTTGTTTCCATAGTAACATAACAGATGAACGAGAATTAAGCTGAACGTATCTTGTTTTAAGAGTATGAAGACATATTTACACAATTGTTTTTGGTGTGTTCAATTGTAAATTGTGCTTTCTATCATGAAAATCTGATTTTGTTAACTGACTATTTTGAACACTCATATTAGACTATGCTTTTTTCCACTTAAGGAAGTCATCAACCACTCAAACCAGTCTGTTAGATCAAAGCTAGGTCGTTCTAATTTAATTTCTTTCCAAATATTGACTTCCTTTTCTTTGCAACCTCTTGATACTTCAGATTTTTTACATTCTTCCGTTGAAAAGTGTTTTACTGCATTTTGGTCTTTTTCTGCCCAGTTCTGTTCTTCTGCAAAGGGACATACTTCACAGACTTTTTTATGCCAGCTTTTAGTAAGTTATAATAGTTAGAATATTATCATCATTTCAGTTTTGCAAGTGAATTTGTCCCCCTCAAAGGTTAACCCTTTCAACTTTTTCACAGCATGCATTTTTTCATTTTATAGCTTACACCATGGTGTATGCATACTTGTTCCAATAACTTTTTTCCTAAGAGGCATTTTCGTACATAGTAATGATCCAAATGTAAACCCTTGTTCATTATTTGATTGCACATTATATTACAAAGCGTATAGAAAAAGCTCCAACAGAGACAGTTGTGGGTGGAATATTCTCAAGGTCATTGATGATTGTTATTTTCATGATCAACAGTTGTTGCTACCATGAATAATTAAATGTCTGAAATTTTACAGCATTGTATCTTATGATACCTGAAAGTGTCAATGGAATTAATCCTCTTTTAGATTTTACTTCTCAAATCTTCATGTCAATTTATCTTCTCCTAAACTATAAATCTGTTCCTTTAAAAAGACAAAATTACAATATTTTTACTAAATAATGACTAGAAATAGAAGTCAGAATATCTATAGCCCTAACACCTTCAGCTTGGTGTCAGATCATCAGACTATACTATGGAAATAATGCCATAGTCTCTTGCTATTTTAAAGACAAACATAAATTCTGTGATAATTTAAAATTTTATTTGGAACAATAGCAAAAATGAGTTTTGCAGTTGCTGTTTTTCTAATCTCTCGCTATAATAATAATGCCAAGCACTGATAGTCTCCTGTTCTTCTTCATCATTCATCAGAACACCACCACAAACAAAGAAACAAAAACCCAAAGCCAGTGGGAATATTAACTGAAAAATCGTTTCTGCTTAAACATCATTATACCCAGCTTTCAATTAGGAATTTTTTAGGCTGTTTTTTTCCAATGTTTAAAGGAGTTAGACAGTAAAATTATATTGAAATTATGTGAAAATTGATCCCCTAAGTTCCTACAATTTCTTTCATATTTTTAGTCTGAGCAGTTTCCAAAGTCACACAACATGTTAGTTTTAGCAGCAGGATTAGGCTCTGTGCTACACGCAGAACTATAGTTCCTGTCCCAGACAACCCCAAATCTCTGTAGATTCTACTGTCACTTTTAGACTTTCAATTAGTCCTGAACACTCAGTTCTGAAACTGTTAACTCCAATTTGTACCAGTCCATTCAAGTTGCTGAATGTGACTCACACTTTTTTGGATAACATTGAGATACATCCGTATTGATCTGATGCTTTATTTACAGCATCACCTTTCCCGGTCTAATGAAATGCAACCAAATAGCCCCTGAATGGGTTCCCTGCTCTGCAGTTTTCTTTGTCATGATACTGTCAGTGAGAGCTGTGAGTTATCACTAGGCCTCTTCTAACTGTTTCTTTTGTAAGTGTATAAAATTTGTTCTTATTTGAGGAAAGTGTATCCACTTCTCTTTTCCTTTTTTGGGGGAAGTCTTTCCCGTTCATCCTCTCAGGCCTTTTAACTGCTACATATATTGACAAACATATCCTGCTTAGCTATACCTTTGGCCAAAAGGGGTGAATATGTCTGTTTCTATCATCTGCTGAGCATTTGGCCTGTTCCAGTTCTATTGCAGGTTCTGCCTTGTCCCCAAAACTAAAGAGCCTGTCCTGCGCTGAAGTATTTCAGAAGTCTATGGACTTCTGTGACTTAACCAACAGAAGGAAAGTGTCTGCAATGGTGTCCCTCTGTCCAGTAACATTCAGAGCTCAGCTGTCGTGCTATGAGACATGATCCAGCTACACAGAGGCAGTCAATGCCAAGCGGAAAGCCCTGGCTGGCAAAACCCAGGGTGTTTTCCCAGTAGGAAGCATGCACAATGAGTGTGTTTTACAGACTGTTCGGAAACGTAATCTTCTTTCCATAAAAGCATGTCACAGTGTTCACCATTTGCTGTATGTATTCTTGACAGATAGCTGGCTTGTGAGCTGATTGTGTTATGATTTGAAGAAAGAAAGAAATATAGTTCTCAAAGTGGATATGCACCAGAGATATGTAACCACAGCCACTGTGTTCTGCACTGTGTTTAATTCCTTACTCCCGTTACACTGTACAGAGTATCTCAGAGCCTCTGCAGACATGTAGATAGTTTCATCTGTGGGATCTGGAAGCACTGGAACTACCCAGTCATGCTTATTCCTAGGAAAAGAGATTCTTTGTCTAGCATTTTCAAATATTCAATGTGTCAATCTGTTGTTGAGTAAATCATTATAATGCCATTAATATCAATGGAGCTAGTCTGGTTTATACCAGCGGAGTTCCCGATTAGGTAAAGTTTTCTATTTAACAGGGTCAGTAAGGGACAGAACTTGGTTTGTGGCTGGAGTCCCCTTACCTCTTAGTTACACAAAGATTCAGTGACTCCAAAATGTATTTGTCTAGTGTCAAAATAAAATGTTTATCCTGTGCATTCTGAAATTTATTTTCCACCAGCTACAGAATAATTCTGAAATATTCACTGAAAATAAATTGGTAAACACTTCTATTTGTGCTTAGTTTCCTGTATTTTGTTTCTCTGCTGATTTTCTTCTGCTGCTTTGCTGAGAGCATTGACTGAATTAATTGTTCCATTGTAGTGCTGAAAATTTCACCTGGATAATACTGCCTGCTTGTAGGATATTTGTTGCATCTGCTGCTAAGTGTCTGTCACTGTTGAAGGCTGCTGTCTTCTCTGTCACTCAGACACACGGTTTGCTCACCCTCCAGTCACTTTTCCTAATCTTCATGATATCATACTTTGCTGAGTCTTACATTCCACCTTCATGGTGTCTAGCTCATAGCTCTTCTATGCTTGCTTTGTACACATCCTGACCTTTCAGTGTCATATCTAAATGTTAAATCATTTGATGACTGTTAAACTGTTTCACAGCTGTTGCATATATGACAAATGATTGTAACAATCTAGATATCTAGGACACTACCACACTGAAGACAAGTAGAAAAAAATTTCTATAGGGCAAGGTTTCTCTTTTCTCTAGAAAAAAAGCATAATACTATCAGCTAAGTGCTTGCTTCTTCATGTCCTCTCCCACCTTTACTCTGTGCAGTAAGTGCTAATAGAATTAACAAAATTTTTCTTGTAGATTAGAACTATTGTTCTAATCACATTTTGTTTCAAATTATTTAAAATTGTTGTGTCCAAGGAAAAATGAGTATTGAGGGCCCCGTAACTAAAAC
The DNA here is from genome assembly GCF_000690835.1 of Fulmarus glacialis. NCBI lineage: Eukaryota > Metazoa > Chordata > Aves > Procellariiformes > Procellariidae > Fulmarus > Fulmarus glacialis. Next base: position 76,429 of record NW_009214872.1, read on the forward strand.
CTTATCAAATAAAGGACATTTTCACCTTGCTTTTGGTGAGAGGTATCCTACCAGTTTTCCATATATGTTTATTAGATTACATTGCAAAGGGCAGTGTAAAAATTCAGCTGTAACCAGAACGGTTGCAGGTCTATAAACATACCAATAAATATGGCAAATCACAAGTTTATTCTGAAATAAATTCATTCAGAGTGTTGATATGTGTACTGATCACATTGTAGATATTCTTATTCTCTTAAAACATTACTTTAGAGGTTTTTGGCTTTTCTTTAAATTCCAAATTGTTGGATTGTGTCATATTTCCCTACTGATTACTTAACTTTCTCAAGAAAAAAAAGAAAAAAAAAATTTTTCTGCCTCTGCATCAGTTTTGTAATCTCATTTTTTGCCCACTAGTCTACAAAATTATCCTTTTAAACATTCACCATTTTTGACTAAGGAAGTTAATCAAAACTAACTACTTCAATTACTGCTTCTTCAACTAGTCCTCAAATCAGAGGAACCTTGGCCAAAGTAAATTGAACAAGGCCATGTAAAGCCAGTCCTTCTTGGGCACAATGAAACATCATTTTCAAGCATACATAAAAGTAAGATCTTTATGCTACCCTAAACTGATGACATTTATTAATGATTTGGCATGGGGAAAATGGAAAGGAATTGCTACCAGGGTATTTATGCTTTCAATCTGTAACATTTTTTAAAAATTAAAACTTTGCTTAAATGCTTGAAATGAGAAATTGCAGTTAAGTTTTTTTAAATATTGCTGAAAATATTGTAACTATAGTATATGAATACTGTAAGTGCTTTTCAATAGAAAAGACATTACCATGCTGTTTATAAAGTCAGCAATTGACTAGATATTTCACCTACTATTAATAGTGTATCAGATGCACTTATCATATTTGATTTGTCATTTCAATTAACAATCTAGACCACCTGTTTCTTTTCCAAAGTATGATGCTGGATAAGGATAGCGGTGCTGCTGCTTCTGTAGCATTTACTAGATATTGTGTTTTATTCAGTGCATTGTTCAAGGAAGGAAAAATGACTTTTATTCATGTCAACATTCTATATGAAATGGTATTTTAAATTTACTTTGGTGGCCCTGTACCTAAAGGAACTGGACCTAGTAGACTTCTATTCACTCTAAGAAAAAAAAAAAAGGAAGACAACCAAATAAACATAGAGTTGTATGAATATGTGGAAGATATTGAGTTCCTTTGGTTTTGGCTGTGGTTCTGTTTCTTTTAAGCATTACTAAGGTTTTTACTTTTCTTTTATGTTCATAACGCTCACATTTCCTATTTGCTTACTTTGCTTCTGACCTCAAAGATGCTTGCTACCAACCTGATAGGAGTGTGTTGCATTACAGTAATGCAGTCGATGCAAGTGCTGCACAGTGTATTTTCCACATGGAATGTTCCTCTAGGGTTCCTAATTCTAGCTTAAGAAATGTTTATATTCCCCAGTGCCTTCTGATCTTAGAAGCTCTTCAAGTGCTTCAAAAGCAGTAAGAGATATTGAAAAAAACTCCTGCCTATTTTGGCATATAAATTACTTAAATGGACCGAATGATCAGAGATTATAAAAAGTATTTTTTATGACATTTATACATGCACATGTACATGTTGTTGACATACAGGTAATTTAAAAGCTACAATAACTGGCGGAGTGTTTGACTTAGTATAAATACTCCAATATACTAAATAGTCTACTGATAGTCTACTCTAACAGACTATCGATTACTGAGGATAACAGGTGAAGAATTATTTCGATAGTAATCTTGTGTACTCAGCCATGGAAGAGCTTAGCTGTCATGGAAAATAAAACTGAACCCTGAGATCTCTCTGACTAAGGAGGTGTATAAAGTTTGGATTGAACACCTGCTGGTAGAGAATAAAATATCCACCATAAATTGGGTGTCTGTAGTCACAGCTGCACTGTGGTAAATCACATGAAATTACTTTTTGTATGACAAAGCTGATACAAAAGTTATCATTAGACTAAGTCTTCTGAAAGTATTTAATGTGACCGCTTTAAAGGATCCTGGTTCTGGAGACACCTGCATAATATTAATCCTACTGAACTCAAAGAGAAAATCTGTATATGTAGTAAGATGATGACATGTTTGAGGCCTGAAATAGATGACAAATACTTTATTAGGAAACAACAGATTTGTTTTTCTCCTTTGTGCTTCTCAGTTAACTAATTTCTAGAAAGATGGGACACTAATGAAATGTTGAGATAGGAGATATCTGATTCAGAGGAAAGATTATTATAGTGGTAATAAAAACCTATTTTTATTTTAATGAAGTATTGTCTTTTGTATAGTTCTCTACTCTTTTACCCATAGAAGCAGTGGAAGTCTTACAATTTTATACATGGTCAAATAGGAGATTCAAGAGCAGTGATTCTTGTAAAATATATTTCATTAAGCAGCCCAGTATCAGTTATTATCATTATCTCCAAATATTTGATTGTTTATAGTCAGATGCATATCTTTTTCATCTTTCTCATGGCATGTACACAATATATGCACTTTTCTTCAAGGTAAGTTATATAAGCATACAAGCTATATGAAAATATAGTGCTTAGTACTTACACAGTGCCTGTCAGTGCCTTAAGAAGACACCACAGCTACAGGAGACTTCCCACTTGATATAGAAATAATAAAGGATGGGTACCAGAGAGAAATTAGTTTGCCATTTTATGTTGGGAATTTCTGTCTCAATATATCCACTTTCCAGTCAACAAATCTTCCAAGTGTAAATAGTAGGGAGTAAAAGGGCTGTGGGAAGCTTAGACAGAAGTAAGACCTAGGTTCTATGCTTGTCTGGAGGGTTTCCAAGTCCTCTGCTAACTCCAACCCATAAAGGATTTACAAATAAAAGGATAAATACACTTTGAAACATTCTGAATTTTCTTCCACATCAGGGTTCATCTCTAATGGGGCTTTCCTAGCAGCTTCTTCTTTGTGCTGCTGTGGAGGTATACAGCCTCTATGCATACAACCCTAGCACCGCTCTGGTTCCCTTGGGATTTGCAGGGCTTTATTACAGGAGGAGTGGATTGGCTGTTTGTATCCATGTAGGGAATTTGCAGAAGCTGCCAAGTCAGCTATTAGTAGACAAATGAATGACAGTATATATAAAGTAGAGTTCATGTTTCTGGATGATGGAAATTTCATTAGAGCCTATTTCCACTATCAATTATTAAATAAATTCACTGGAGTCTTTTCCTTTCTTGCCTTACTGAAGACAAATATACTCTGAGGAAGTGTGTGCTAACCCTTGTTATGCATGAGCAGATTTGGAAATAAGAGGTATTATATCCCTTTTGTGCTCTGGGGATTTCCTGGAGTGCCTCACTAAAATTCTGTGTCAGATGCTTGTTTGTGCTTTTCAGGAATGAACTTATGTCAAAGGAGTAGAAAACTGTATTAACATCTAAAGAAGAGTTGCAAAATGGGTAGTGGGGAGTACAAATTCTTAAATTTGTTACTCAGACAGACATCTGAGAGAAGTGCAACTGAGTAAAGAGTATGAAATTGGGGATTTAAAAATATAGCAGTCTCTGATATTGGGTGTTCTAGCAATTTTACTGCCTAGTTGAAAGGAAAATATTAACAGTAAAATGAAACTTTCAGATGCTTTCTGTGTAATCCTCAGACCCTATGTCCTTTTCTTTCTGTCTTCCTTTAGCTGGGTCCATACACAAAGTCTTCAGAACTGAGTCTTACATGATAAGTAAACTTCTGGACAAAAAATTATCCTCAACTGAAATATATACATACCTAGAAATTTTTAGTTGGAATAAGTCATTCTTTTGAAAGAGAGCTCATGTTGTTCCATGTTATTTTCCCATTGAGGCTAGTCATTCTGTTTCTTAATTTTCTTTTTTTTTTTTTCTTTTTTTTTTTGCAGTACAGTTGTTTGAGTATTGTGCTGAGCTATAACCCTTAATGCAGTCAGCTAAATTAGCTGTATAGCTAATATAACTGTAAAAAAACAGCTGTGGAAGAAAGAAAGGGTACTCTACGACTGAAGCCATTGCCCACTGTGATGGTAAGAATCTAGGGGAGTTATGTCAAGGCTGTGATTTGCTTATGACTTTACAACACCGCAAAGGTAAACAGCTAGAAAGTTTTCTCACAAATAGGCTAGAAAACATCTTTGTTTTCCTTTGCATAATAATAAGAGAACTTTCAAATAGTACTTAGGTAACAGTATTCTCCTGGGAAGCATCAGTGTAGGTCTTCTCAAGACTGTAGAACCATTTAGTTTTAGACCAGCTTAATTTGTAATTACTGAGTAACAGAGATCAGCAGGATTAAAATCATCCAGGCTGAGGCACCAGGCTGGATAGCTGTAGACTCTCCTCCACAGGATGTAATTCAAAGCAACCCATTTCAAGCCTTTAGCAAGCTGGTACATTGCACAGAGTTAAATAGGAATACAGGAGAATTTCACTATGAGAGTAAATCTGTGCAAGGATTCCAAACATTTACTGCTGTCAAAGTTATTATATTCCACAGGGAAAAGGAATATGCATTAATCTTTACTAAAAAAAAAACCCAACAAATGAATAGGATGTACATGGTCCATGTATAAAAGAGATCCCTAGGAATTCCCTGAAATGTTTCAACAATTACTAGAAAACAAGCTAAGTTGAGAGGGTTCTCATACTTTCTGTGCTCTTATGTGTTAGTATGTTAATATAACTCTACAAACACCTAAGTATTTACTCATTTGGATTTTTGCAAACAAAAGCCCTTGGAGCCCAGACACGTACTTGAAGACAAGCAAGCCAAGTACTGTCTGTGGCTAACAAACTAATCTTGAGACCAATCAACCAATGCTACCATTTGGCAACCGCCAAACACGGTTGTCAGTCCACTAGAACTGCCTGAACCTAGAGAGTAGCATGGATGCTTTTTTCACTGCAGCCTGCACCAGGTCATGTTCTAGTTTGTTGTCCTAAAAAAAATCTCTCAAAGTCCCCTGCTGCTAGTGATACTGCCCGCTTTGTGGCTCTGGATCAATAAGATGCCAAATTGCTACACAGAAGCCGGAGAAAATCGATGTAGCCCCAAAAGACAGAAATGCTGTAGCCAAAGATCACTAATACTACTGAGACTGTTGCTATTTGGGAATGGAGTTTTAAGAGGCAATCTAGAGAAATAGCCATAGATGGGAAAAGAAATGTCCAGTTTGCTGTTCCTTCTCTGACATATTATACATATGCTTATAACAATACATATCTTTCATCAGTGATCTTTCTTTCCTCTTTCTCTCTCTTCTTAAAGCAGCAATTGGCTGACACTGGTAAAAACCAGTGGCATTGGCTCCATCGACCAGAGCTAGGCATAGCTTGATTTGGGATGAGGAACTGAACACAGTTCCACTCATACATTCACTCTTGTCCTGCAGGACTCCGCACACTTTGTTCTGACTTGCTGGACTAACAGGTTAAAAGATCCTATAATAGGTATTGGGAAATCCTGTGACTGCAGAACCTTTTGAGCTGTCTGTGCAGTTGCAAAAAAATGTTTGTGGTGATAGATGGAGAGCTACATTTGCAAAAGTTCACCAGCCACACTGAGGATCTTTTCAGCTGGAAGCAACATGGATGGGACTTCCGTTTTAGAATTGCTCTCTATTGTAACATTAATCAAATATTTCTGTCTGAACTGTCTAGACTGATCTGTAGGCACTACAGTGCCTTTGTCTTTTTGAAGAATTCCAGTGTAATCTACAGATAGTTTTCAATTTTAACGTAAAATGAGCTGGAAGCAAGTTTTCTGATGTATGGGCAGTATAATGAATCACTGCAGCTGATCCTCAAGTTGTGATAAATTAATGTGGCAGAGATCTGTGGTTTTATATCTTCAGCCGCAAAACCCAAATCCCTGTTTTCCAAGTGGGTAAAGCCTTATATTTAGTAATAGCATCCCTCCTAGCATTCGTCAACTTATAGACTCATTATACATCCACTGTTCAATTTCTTCCATAACACTACCCATTGCAACATTATTTTGGGGTGCTAGATTATAGCAGAATGGACTTAAAACCATCTGAAGCTTGTCTTTATCTCACCCCTTTTCTATTGGATGGAATATGACAAGCATCAGACATTTCATGACATAGTCACCTCTGAAGTCAATGGGAGCATATTAGCTGACTCGACTGGATGTGAATTATCCTGCTCCTTCTCCCGTTTCATCAGTGTTATGTTACCCATTGCTAGTACGGTAGCGCCGCTTAGCAGAACATGATTGTCATCTGTCAAATCTGTTCTTCTGTTCTGGATTTATCCTCCATTCAGTCTTCTTTGAGTCAAGAGTCTGTCTTGGAAGAAACTTGCATTGGTTCTTTTCTGTGGTTTTACTGAAGGAAAGCGAGAAAAACAGTGTTCTCTAGCCACTGTAGGAGAAAGATACTATCACTGCCAAATAAAACAGAGCAGTCACATAAAGGAAAACAGAGTAAGACCAACTGCTCAAGGAAAATGACTTATCATTGAGTTAATCTGTACTCTTTTAACACTCTGTGGAACTTAGTTCACCAGGTTTTGTTGAAAAATAATAACCTTTGTTATCTGCAGCCCCTTTGTTAACCTTAACTGCTTATGAAGAAGAGCTGAATTCTGAACTTGTCTCAACAGGCTATGTTACCTGTTGGAGAAAATAAGGTAATACAGATCAAAAGGGGACACTGTTTATTGTAATTTTAATGCAGTTGGCTTCAGTTTATAAAGAAGATGACTGCAGAAATGGTCTGCTCCCTTACATCAATTTTTGTATATACCAAGTGAAAACATGAGAGTGGTCACTTAGCTACTGAGCAAGGTTTAGTGATTGCAACAACCAAGCAACATACTCAGTTCCTACTTTCATTTTTACTTCTCCAAGCACTTATGGTTAAGAAAAATGTGAATGACATATTTTCTCTCCTTAAAATGAGGAGTTTTAAAAAGAACCAGAAAATGAGATGATACGATTTTTTGTCTCATTTTAAACAGCATGTCAGATGAAAAGCCTGGCAAAGTTATGTTTTGACAGTGAAGATTGCTGATTATTTGGGAAAGATGTATTGTTTCTAAATGATTCATTAAGCTGGAATTTAACTCTCATTTTATTCTACAATTCTTTATCCTCATCTCTCTGAATGCAAATCACAATTTTAGTTTCTAATAACTGAAAGGCAGTTTGGACTAGCAAGAATGATTTCTTTGCTCTTTAGGAAAACAAGGAAAGATCAGATGCTGCACTTCCACTGTTAAGTGGCAAATTATTTGCACAACTTGGAAAATCTTGAAGACTATTAAAAGACCAATTGCCAGCAAAAAAATTTGCAGCAAACGAAAAGAACATTATGATGCATATCTGTTAGAGAACCCACTGAACAAAGCAAATCATCCAGCAACAGAATTGTTATCTATGTTAAAGAAAATCAAAATAGATTATAGGGACAAAAAAATAATGTCAAATGAATGTTCAAGGAAATGAAAAAGCAAAACAAAATGCAAGCAATTTTCTGTTCTGCAGTTACACCTGTGAAACAATTGGAAATTTCCCTATAATTATGTAAACACATATGGGAAGGAAAGTCTAGAGAACCTGAAAGACCTGAAAAAATCCCTGAGAGTTCTCCTGCTTCTGAAGGTAAGTGGATGCAAAAAAAAAGTCCAGTCATTCCCATTATTTTCCTATGTCATCTGAGATTTAGAATTCCTGATTCTTTACATTCTTAATGTATTTTAATCATCACTGGATAGTGATTTGTGTATGCCTGCTTAACAAGGACGATGATTTGAGAAGAAAAAATGAGCATTCATATCCAAGACATCTGATCTTTACTGGGGAATGTCCTGTAATTTATCACTTAAAATTTATACAGGAACTAATTCTTATAAGCACGTGAAATTTTGAGTATCTCAGTGAAGGATTTTCACAAGGTAAGTGCTTACTACTTTGTGGGATTTAATGAGCCTTTAAGTTTCTAAAATTGAACATTGAAAAAATGGAAGAATCCTAAACTGCTAGTTCCTTTAGAAAACATGTTCCTAACTGGCAAGTTCTTGGCCTTGAGTTTATAAATATGTGAAGGAGAGGATTGTCCCTTCAACACTTCCTACATATGCCCATAAAGGTTTACTATTTTCTGTAATTCTCCTGGTAAACCACTGCTTGAATGGTGAATTCTATTAAAAAGCACTGATTACCTACGAAAGCTACTTCCTACCCAAAGGGAAGGTGGAATTTTTTTAGACTTCAAATCTGTGTGAAATTTTGCTGAGGTAAATAAGATCAGTATATTTATATTGAAGTTTAGCAAACATTGCTTGAATTGTACTGTCTGCTGAGTTTATCTTTTATGTTTGTATACATCTAAAAATATTATGTCTGTTGCATGTAACATGACTAAGTGTCGTACAAAGAAAAGTCTCAAACTTGGTAATGAAATCAGAAGGTTACTGTAAACCAAGGAGGTACATGTAAGGGTTCTGGAAAGAAACTAACAGCAGGTCCAGAAGTTTTTTTTTTGTACACAGCCTAACAGTACTTCCTTCTCAGTCATGTACATCTCGTTGAAGTTTCCCAATGAAATGTAATATATGGATATTTTCCTGTTTAAGGTCTAGCTTTTCTATTTTTACTGCAATGTTTTTCTGTGCAAAACTACCAAAGGTCAGTTATCCAAAATTTATCTCATAATTTAATGAAAGAAATTAATTTGACAAGTCAGTGCTGATAAGATTGAATTTTACAGCTACTTTGTTTTATGGGTTTGTTGTGTTTTCTTTTTTTTTTATTATTTTTAAAGAACACTTTGATGCCAGTCTATTCATGCCAGGAAATCAGCTATAGCTTCTGATTTAGTTTAAATTAAGTTTTATTTTGATGGGAATTGTCAATTTATTTTTTGTATGATGTATAAATTTTGCTATAAACTATTACAATATTCAGATAGGAATCATTGTCTCATGTATGAGACAGATCCTTTATGTGTACTTCAATTAAAACACTGATTAGGCATAATACTCAGTAAATGTTTTCCATGCATAACGAGAACAATGAAGCTCTTCTCTTTATGGGTAGAAAGTATGTATTAAATTGAAAATCAGCATCATTGATCAGACAGTCGCATTTCACTGACAAGGCATATCTTGATTTTTTGGTGTATGGTTCTCTGGCTGAACGAAGGGTGAGGATGAGTTATGCTGCATCTACCCAAAAGTTGCAGAGAAATAATAAAGTTAAAAACAATAAACATCTTGCGCAAATGAAAATTGTTTTTCAACCCAGAATAAAGTATTTGGGTTTTGGAAATATTTAAAATAGTTAGCTACAGACATGGTTTCAAAATTAAAAATAAAAAGTAGGTGTTTTCAAATGACAAAGCAAAACATCTGGCTTTTTAGAACATTTACCTTTTAAGATTTTGTGGGGTTTTGTTTTCTTTGAGTGAACTTCAGATTCACAGACATGTTTCAGAGAGCCCCAAATGTCATGCTTTTAGTAGAAGAAATAGGTGGGAGAGAAGATTCCACAGAGTTTTTAACATGTATTTATATTAAGTGCTTTTTTTGGCCACTTCACCTATGATTTGTTTGTTTTCCTCTAATTTTTCCATTTAAATAATGGAGTCCTTTCAGCAAAGATGGGTGGCCAAGCCCATCTGAAGTCTGTGGAGATATTCCTTCAGTTTTTAGAAAAGCTCAGGAGGGAAAAGATGTTTGCAAAGAAGTCCATCTCTCTGCTCTCCAGAGACACTTAATATCCAGAATAGCATATTTCTATTTAATTGAGCTACTGTGGAGTAGGAACTCCAGATAGAAAGTTTCCCAGGAACCCCATCAGGATGATTACAAGTTAAGAAGAGGTTTCAGCTGGAAATGATGACAACATTTAGCTAAATTGCTGAATCTTTTGTAGCAACCTGGGGAAAAAGAGGCATCCAATCACTAGCAATTTCAAAAAGTCAGAAACAGAAAGAAAGATTGTGTCTTAATATTGAAGCAAAATTTTTTTGTTGAACCTAAGAAAATATTTTGGGGCTATTTCAGGTATTAAAATTAAATAAATGAAAAATTTGAAATAAAATGCCCTTTCAAGCAAGAGGAACCAAATATTTGCCTTCAAAACTGAAAATAAAGCTTTCAGATTTGGAGGAAAAGGGAAGGATGTTTCTCTCCTTCCTCAAATGAACAGATTTTCTGCAAATTGATATAAGTTGTTCCCTTGTTGAATTTAAATTATTTTGCTGGCAAAACATTTATGTGAAAATTAATCTACCTTCATGAAATATCTTTTGAGGTTGAAAAGGATCACATCAGGATATTTATTTCCTGATCTACTAAACTGCAGTCTCAATATCTCAGAATACAAGGACTTAATAGGAAATGGAAGACAGACTGTAGACACGTCTATTTTTTTCTGATGTTCTGTCTCTAATTTTGGCAGAAAAAAGAAAAATACTGTTTTTAGGCTTACATGCTATTTTCTGCCTTGGGTGAAATGAGACAAAGGTTTCTACAACCACATTACAATAGGCATTATAAAAGAAATATAAGTTCAATGATAAGGGTAGAGTTACAAATCAAACACAATAATCAAATTGTCATCACTTCAGGACACATCATACCCTTCATCTGCATCTTTTGTAATTGAATAGGGCTGTCCACATACTCTGAGGACAGAATACGGCTGTGAAGTACTGAAATACTTGCATATTTATTCTCTGGAGATTTAAGTAATGGTTATATTATTAGATTTAAAAAAAAAAAAAAGTTCCTCTGCTGGTTTGACTCAGTCCTTCTTTGGGTCTAACACCAAAGAGGACACCATTACTGAATTTGATTATTCAGGAAGGTACCTACTTGCTCCCTATTATTCACCAACTATACCAGTGCACATGGAATACATTAAGCAGGCTATCATCTGCAGTATCTTGAGACTGATGTTTTCCTGTCCCTTTACTGTTAGAGAGAAAAAAAAGGCTGCCTGAGAAAACTGAGTGGATGGAACTGCTTGGAAAAGAGCAGCATGAACATAATCCACTGTGAGAAATAATGAAGATGTAGCCAGCTGTTACATGTAATGACACAGCATGATTTCCAGAGGCTGGGCAAAAATTCTTCAAATAACAATCATTGACATTAAAAATAAGTAGGTGAACACGAGCTCTCACTCTGCATATCAATTTCACCTGAAGGAATGTAATCAAGATGGATAGTGGCACTATATGGGAATGATTCTTATTGCTAGGCAGGTTGGAAGAAACATTTCTGGTTCATCTTCCCTTCTTTCACTGTAGATAAATCTGTTGAAGCCACAAAACTAATCTGTATTTTCGATGGGCTAAAACATCAGCTTTGTTCAGCACTCAGGCTCTACCTTGAAACTTTGTGGACAGAGAAGCTGAAAAGTCTATTTTTTAACCCTCAGGATGAATCTCAGTCTGAGGTCATATCACTGTGTAGTACAAATATTAGGCCATGAGTACTATCTATAATGCCTTGAAATTTTAGATTCTAGTTTAATTTCCAAGCAATTAACATTTTAAAAATACACATTTTGTGACGTATGGTGAAATCAGCATCCTGAATATCAGGAGTGAGGGAGAATCACAGAGCAGTGATATGGCATTTCACTTACAGCTTTTCCTGAATTTCATCTTGATCTAAAGGGGAGGAAATCACACTTCCAACAACACCTAAAAGATTTTTAGCTCATCATTTCTTTCTGCTAATATAATTTGCAAACCAAGAATAATGCTTTGGTGATGTAAGCTGTTGTTTATCTAAATTAACTTTAATTTTGGATCAGATTCTTTTCAAGGTTGAATGGAAATAAAACATTTAAAGGAAAAGTGTTTGCAGCACTAATTAGTGCTGTGTTTTCTCTGTGGCAGGTTGACCTCTCTGGCTAAGATTTCTTGTGGTATTGATTAAGACTTTGTTTGCACAGTGGCAAGTCCAGTACAGCAAATAGCTTTAACCAAGAAGAGAATAGATATTAGGCAGGATTACACTCACTTGCAATAAGATTTTATTCTGAATTATATCCTTATGGTTAATTGATGTATACTCATGAGACACTTTAGTTTAAAGAAATAAGAAAGGTACAGTCTTCATTGACATTAAAAGCCATATAGATTTAGCTAAGCTTTTAATTTGTCAAGTTTTTGCAGCTCATACTTTAGCTGCAAAACTAACAATGTAAGCATTCCAGACAACGTCACGTAGGTTATGTTCATCTGAGTCATTGATATGTTCTTATTTAATCAGATTGATTTTAACTAGGTTGTAAACAAATGCAAATTTGCTAGAGTGGAAAAAAAAAGGCTTTAGTTTTGAGCGTTCTGCCCTAACACTTTATAGATTCATGTTCAATTTCTACTTTGCAGAAGCTCAGTTTCCCTGCTGGAAAGCCTTGAGTTGTGAGATATAGGCAGAGCAGGAGTTCAGAAACTGATTTGCCTTATGAAACAGGCAAATCCATCACAAGAAAAAATATTGCTTGCCTCTAAAGACATCCTACCAGCAAAAAAGTAAAGTTGTTGTGAAAAGAAATTTGAGAAGGGATGGGAGGTGGGATTGTAGTTTACTGCTTTGATACCGAATTCTCAGAAAGAGGACTTCTCTTTCCTGCTTTTTAAACCAGTGTTGTTTTCCTCCTACAAGAGTCTTAAATTAAAAATTGGGTATTTGGGCTTTTTAGATTTGTTGATTCTTTGGTTGCTTTTTCTCTTTTTCTGGAGATAGGTCAACTAATAGAAGAAAGCTCTTACACCAAAGTCTTGGTTAGAACTAGTTTCACATGCTTTAGGTGAGACATAATGTCTGTGTGGTCACTATTGCTGTTGCTTACATTACGAGGAAGAATTTCTTCTTAAATTTACGCAAATATTTTTTCCCTTCACTTCGCAGAGAATTATATCCTAAGTTCCCCATATAGCCGCTTTGTTCTAGCAAATTTATTTTAACAGTAAACCTGGAAAAAACCCATACTGATTGAGTGTCAAGTGTATTGTTGAACTTGTCTTGTCGTTTTCAAAGTGAAGCTGTAGAAATAGTTTCTAATAATCAAGGTTCTTTCTAGTAACGTTGTGCATGGTATTGTTATCTGTATCCACTGCGGGTACCTAACTGCTTGCTATATAAAAGAACGTTAAGACATTTCGCTTATAGAAACTTTGGTAGCAATAAAGATATGCTTTAGTTTTGGATTATTGCTACATATCAAATCATGAAAACAACTTCAATCTTTGATTAATACAAGATGTGTTGGCATTTGTCTTCTCAGTCCCAAGAAAATGACACATTACTGATGGTGTGGAAGATTCCAGCAGAACTTACCCTTTCTCTTAGCGATATAATTGAGATAAAAATCAGTCACGTTATTTACATTGGAGAGGGAACAGATTGCCCTTTTTTCTCACTTTCTACTACAAATTGACTCAGTGCTCTAAAATTAATGTAGTTCTTTCTGATTATTTCTCATGGTTTGAGCGATTTGGCATTTCACTTTGCTGGAAAAAGACAGTCTTGAAAAGCAAAGAACCTGACACAGTAATGACAGTGAATCAACGAAAGAGGAAACTGCTGTGCTTGCTCTTTTCCTTACTTGCTAATCTATATTTTCTAAACTGAGAAAAGGTTACATAGTGTATAATGACTGTGCTTTTACCTATGCAGTGCTGTTGTGTATACAGGGATTGCAATGTTGTGGGAGTATGAGCACAATTCTGATGCATGATTTCATAATTTATCTTTAAAGAGCTTAAAAATATTTTCTTTAGGTCTGTGTTAATAGCATTATACAGCATTAAAGAAAAAAAAATGAAAAAGGTAGGTAGTTAGGTGGGAAAAAAGGTAGTATTGTAGTAAGTGTGCTGTATTCGAAACTGACCTGAGGCACTGGCCAAGGGGATTAAAATATGATTTTCATTCTGACTCAGAATTCTGTTTGCATCGTTGGCAAAATACAATCACATAATTAATTCAACAGAAATCAAATATTTAGGTACCTATATCCTATCACTTGCTTCTGAATTTGGTGCCCAAGTTAACTGTGGAAACAAATGTAGAGCTGGAGGGAAAAGTAAACTGCATATGTGATTTGAGGACAACAGATGGTCCAGAATGGGGAAGTCAGTACAAAGATTTTTTTAGATATTAAACTATTGATATGTTAACACGTATCATACAGGATAACACCAGGAAGCTAGAGAGAACTCACTGGAATAGAGGTCTGCAATCCTGGAGTTATGTGGAGTCCTGGATTCCTTACAGAAGTAGCTCCATTAAATTAATTCCCCATGGCCAAGATTATCAATTAAAAAGTAAAACAGATCAAATGAAAATATTTGATGTCCTCCCTCCCCAGCAATGCTGCAATATAAAGAATGCTTATGTAACCTATGAAATGTCATGTATTAAATTTATATTATATGCATATTATTTATACATAATATTTATATTATGCCTATGTAAATAGAAAGCAAAATTTTTAAATGATAGAAAAGTTTCCTAGTGTTTTATATCACTTTGTAAACTTAGAAGGAGCTTAACTATGGTCACTGGAAAGAAAACATCAGCAAAAAATCAAAGTAAAAGTTCATTAGATTATCTGAAGCAAGACTAAGAGAAATCCTGAAACAGACATTATGGATTCATGAAATGTAAAAAAAACTTTATACAATCAGTATTAGGAGGCCATGTGGTCTGTATGGTCACTATTGTCAAAATATTTGAACTAGGAGTTGTGAATCAGGTGCTTCTCAAAAGAGGCCAGTGTGTTTTCCTGCGAGGGAAACGTGCCATAAACACACATTGATACTCAATCAAATGTACATCAACTTGACTTTCAAATGGACATGTTGTGTGTTCCTGCAATGGTGTGATGTATTTGAAACCAGTGAAACAATGCAGGGGCTTCCAACCAGACCATATACAGACTGTGTAATTTCACTTGCATCACTGGTAAAATGATGTAAGCTCCCGTCTAACCTATCTGCCACAATGGTCAGAGGGGCAAAAAGGAGCAGACATGTTCTAGGTCCTTTCTAGAAAAGCCTTAACATCCCTTGTTATCACAGTAGAAAGGATTAGGTAGTAGTCTGCACGCAGACTCGTTTCAATAACCTCCAACTGAAATATTCTGGTTTTCAGAATACACTGGGCTTTTGCCTGCTCATTATACCCACAACTCACATATAGCATACGTAAACCCACTCTGCGCTCTGTCAGCCTCTGCTGGTTTGATATACACAATTTATATGTCATTTAACATGTGTGAAACAGGGACACATGGACGTCTTTTTTTTTTTTGTCAGAGGGAAATATAAAGTCTAGTTTTTTTGTTTCCTTAAAATGCTCAAATCTGACTTTTCCAGGAGGATTTTCTAGATCCGTAAAGTCACGTAAAAAACACAGAAGCACTTTTAACTTTTAAGACTGCTGTAAGTGTACAAAACCTTTATCAAACACATGCATCCATCTAAAACATTCTGTTAAATGCTTCATTGGTAAATGAAGACTGTGGCTTGCTAAATGCTTTAGAGCTGTTATGATCACATGGAAATAATTGCTGTCAACATGACACTTTGCCATTGACAAGTCCAGCAGACAGCTCTGGGGAAAATAATTTGCTTTACTCTGCTAAAGTACTTTTGTAAAATATCTGATCACTCTACCAAGCAAAAAAGCATTGCAGAGGTGTTAAGCAGTAGGAAGATATATGCCCAAATACACATTTTAAAGAGCTCCAAAACAGAGGTGGGAGAGTGGAGTAGTAAGGCATGAAAGAAATAATTCAGTCAGAAATGTGTGCTTTAAGTTTCCCTTTCCTTTCTCTTCTTGCCTGTACTCATCACTTCTAAAAAAAAGTTGAAAAGTAGAAATAAAGCATTTTTATACTGTGAATGCTGAACATCCACAGAAAATTCACCTCCATGATTATAAATCTGGGAGATGGGATTTTCAAATGTACTTCAGACTGTTACACAAGTCCCAGAAGGCTACCTATGGACTAGCCAATGAAAATAGAGCCAATCACTATCAAGCATCCTTTAGAAAGCATTGGAGAAAGTAAAAAAGTCAGTATCTAATTATCCATTACAAGTATATTTAAAATGACAATTTTTTTCTGTTTAATCCTAGACACAGTGCAAATTTCTTTTGTTATCTGGTGGGGCTGCAGTATGGATCCTCAAAACTCTACGTGCTTCTATCTGACATGCGCTTATTTTAGTTTTTAAAAAGTTTGTACAGGGTGCAATTGCATTCTCTAATTCTAAGAGAGCATTAAAGTTGTCATCCTCTTTTTTATTATTCCCGATAACTACTATTCTGGGTAAATACATTAATTTCAGCATTTCTGTATAATTAACCTCCTTTTGTTTAATTGTAATATGTTCTAGTGGAAAGGACACATTACTTTGGACACTTCAGTCCTTTATACTACCAATACTTAGGTACAATTTTCCACATATGCTCTCATTTTTCTTTTTCTTATTCAATCCCTAATAAGTAGGTCATAATTTATCAATAAAACTCAGCTCAGATCACTTTTAGCATCAGATTAAGTGATCAGAATCCAAAAGTATTCAGCTCCCAGACAGTGAGCCTTTTTGAAAACCTGAACCTGATTTATGTGCCTAAGTATGAAGACTTGAAACTGACTCTAAAGTTCTAGTAGTGAATTTTTTCTTTGCCTCTGTATTTTGTCATGAAACATACTAAAATACAGGATGACCACACAAATCAAGGGGTCTTTGAATCCTAGATAGTCAAGGTATATGAGATCATCTCTGTGGTATTATTAAACACATGTAAAATATGAATATAGCCTGTCCTGTTGCTGAACTTTCAGCAGTCTCAAATAGTATTATATCCCCTTTGCTTATTCTCACAATACATTTAGTATAATTTAGGATTATTGCAGTAGCTGTCTAAGCTACTTAGGACAATTTAAGAGCCATATGTCCCCTGAGCAGAGGTTTCCATGCCAGATATGTACTTCTGGTTTTCATGACTATCCCCATCCCAATTTTTTATAAGGCCCATTTACTGGGATCTATGTAGCCTCTGCTTTGATCCTCACCAGCAAATGAGAGCTAAAAATAGCTTTTCATGCTTTCAGTCCTAGCCTACTGGTTCAAATCAGCATTTGAAGAACTGAATAAGATTTGTCAAAAAATAGACAGAACTTCTGTACTTATATTCCAGTATTTTGTAGGCAGCCTTAGTGTTTCTGAGCCCTAATTATCAGTTTCACAGCAGTTAGCTTTTATTTTATTAAGGATTAAATATTTCCAAGTTGTAGACATGCTCAGCGAAAGTATTTTCTTACCCAGAAACTGTCCATCTTTTACAGCTATTTTAGGCTTTGGGGAGCTCACAAATGGAATTGAATGTGATCTATTATAAAACATGCTGTTAAAAATAAAACGTTAGAAATAGCACATTTCTACTAGCAGGGAATGATTGATTATTGCAGCATATGAAAATCAGGATGTTAGCAGAATAACAGTAAAGAACCATATTAGAGTTACTGCATATAAAACCAGAATCTTTTGTTGCTTAAAAGGATGTAGACTTTCCAAAAGACTGAGGTGGCTGCCTAGAAAATATTTTAAGATGTAAGTACAGAAATGGTGATATTTCTTATGGCATATCAGATTCATTTGTCTTTTTTAGACATATTTACAGCAGTCAGTTTTTCAAATACTTACACTGAAAAATATCTACTCTGTTATTTATCATCTGCTGTTGTGAAACCTTTTGTCATCTTAGAAATAAATGTCTGATGGCAAAATGTTCAGAAAATTATTTTTAAAAGACAGCTTTCTTACCCTGATATTATACTAAACCTTTCTGTCTTCCTTTCCTCAACACGAAAGAAAAGAAATAGTACTAAAAATCAGACAGCACATTTAACTTTAGTTGGTTTAATTAATATCTACCTTTGCATTTGTGGTGGTAATTATGCTCTTGATTCCAACTTGTTTGTTTTAACTCTATTCTTGACATCATAACCATATCGCTGGGGCAAAAATCAATTTAATACTGGAGGACACACCTATTAGATCCTAGTACCACTGAAAGTTGAGTTAGGGTATCCTGCTCTGCTACTCTTGTACTGGTGTTACTAAGAACTAGAAAAATGTAAACGAGGTTCATCACGGAAGTGAAAAAAACCCACACCACCAGACTTGAAAACATGTTACAATTTCTGCCATAAGGCCATCCTGTCTTCGCCATAGAACTTCATTGCCTAGTGAAATATACTATTGTGAAATATATATCTCATAAATATCTGTGGAGTATTTGAAAGAAGAACAACATAAAAACTGGACAAGCTATAAAGCCTGATTTTTACAGTATCTGTGTCTTTTCTGTAATAAGAAAGTACATGAACTGGGAGCGTAGTTTTACCACTAGCATAGATGATCATAATCTGTTGATCTCAGTCAAGTTTTTGCTCCCGTGTCACAGGTGAATTTGACCTTGTATTCAGTATGTGATATTGTGCAGCCAAACAAATAATCATGAAACGCATATAGACAGCCACGCTGAGTTTTTGTTAAACTTTCAGAAGTTGTTTTTTATGGAAATTGTTTTATTTGTATGGTTCTTTACTCAATTTTGTCAAGTTGCTTAATACATAAAGTGGTGGGGAAAACTCCTGTACATACTCCCCAGTAGTATAGAATTAACAAGACATCTGATATTCTGAACTGAGATTCTCCTTCACATTCATGCACTTACAGACACATTGCAAAGGTGACATTTCTTTCCACAGTGTCTCATAGGCTTTGTGATATATTGTACTTCTTTCTGAAATTGAAAAGTAGGCACATGAACCTACACAGTTTCAACCTTTTCATTCTGGGGTTTATGAAACAATTTGAGTCTGAAATGCTGAAGATTCTGCTGTTGCTATTTCTAAAATCGAATCTACGCCATGTAGGGAGCATATCATCTCGTGACCGATTTCTGTGAGCAAGCATATGAATGTTAAAGGAAAAAGGAAATGAAAACTTTATGAGTCTGATGCTTTCAAGAAATGTTGAAGTTCTTCACCAATATCTTTATTTATCCTTAGGAATAATTATTATTAATTAGTATCATTATAAGGACAATGGTTTCACCAAAGCCTTTCTCTCACAGTGTGTTTTCTACCACATCTGCATCTTCTGAATCCTTTTTCCCAATTTGATCACTTTAGTGTGCCCCATTTTTTGGCATTCCATCCTCAATAGAACATAACAATAGTAACTAGAGCTGGATGGAATTTACAGATGTAAAACATTTCTATTTAAAAAGGTTTTTAATTGGAATAGAAATTTTCTTCAATCAGGATGAGGTAAATTTTGCTAAATTATCCACTAGAAAGTTTCTCATTTCATCATTTTCTAAACTGAGAGTTACATCTGTTATTCCAGAATGACTTTTCATCTCAAACTTTTAATGAATTATAGTACAGAATATGTAAATCAAAAGCTTGAGGTTAAATCAAAGCAGATCAAAAGTAGCTAAAATATTTCCACTGATTTATACTGATTTATGATTTGCAGCTTTTGTGGAGATTTTGACTTTTTTCCCAATTTATAGTGGAAATAGTTTTTCTTTTTTCAATTTCAAAAGTGTTTCCAAATTGGGAAAATTATTTCCTACCTGGTTCTAATAATAACCTGTTTGAGCGGGTTGTGCTTTCAAACCTACTGTGTCTGAGTGCTTTGCCAACAGTTAAATCAGGGTAACCTACGTTAAGTTCTTAAAATGCCTGGCTCTTGTATAAGTACACCAGAAAACTATATGAATAAGAAGAAACCCACAGCCAGTGAATTGTCCCCCATTGGCCAGAGAGGTTTGAAGTTTACTTTGCCCCTCGGATTGAGTTGGGCATTTTCTAAAATGGTTGTTAAAGAAAGTAGACCCTTAGCCTAGTCCCTCTCTGAAGTTTTTGGAGTTCCCTGCACACAGTGGGGAGCACAGAATATTTTCAGAAGAAAGATACAGATATAGAGTCACTTCACTGGCAAATTGAAGAGGTAGCTGGTTGCTGAGCGTCTTTAGTCAAGGTTGTATGGTTGAGAGACAATGGGGCTCTTCTATTACAGTAGCTATTCCTGGTTTTGTGGCTGTAGTTGTGGGTACTGAGTGGTTAAAAAAGAGGATGCATGAAACAGAGAATGCTCTTGTGCTTCCAGCTCTGGAGGATGTCAGTCCAGTCTAGATCCAGTGTCACTTTCTACTTCAGAACACCAGGGAGGATTCAGAATTCAGGAGTTGTGGCAGAATTAAGAAATAAAAGAATTTGGTTAGGGAACTTAAAAATTAAACACAAACTCTGGCTGCTTTGACTGTTGGTGTCTATTTGTGCATCTGTGTGAGAGAGAAAACAAACCTTTCCAGCTTTTCTTTTTAAGCTAACAAAATCTGTTTCCTGGTGGTTGTATCTGAAGCTAACAAAATCTGTTTCTTGGTAGTTGTATCTGAAGTATTTAAACATAAAAAAGAAAACTGTTGCTCTCAATTTTTTTTCCTAACATTTGAAAGTCTGTTTCTTTTTTGATTCTGTCAAAGACTTTGGGGGAAAAAAATAAATAACTCTTGCTCATCTAAGCAGGTTTCATTTTTTATGGGTTGTATATATTCAAACAAATCTGTTCCTCTCTTTCAGGATGGTGGGTTTTCTTGTCAAAATGCTCAAAGATCTGTTGCTCTCTTTAAGCTCACTGAGAAAACTGCTTAAGAGATTTAAAACTCTGTGTGAGCATCTATTAGTATATATATTTTTTCTAAGGTACATGAATCTTATAATTTGAGGTCTAAGGCATTACAACTTCCTTCATCAGACAAAATCACTAAGAAAATTCTTAGAAAAATCTCATCAAAATATATGCATCTCTGATCATCACACATATACATTCAGAGTTTGAACAAAATTAATTTTTAAAGTACAAATCACTCAGTGCATTTGTGTGATAATAATCCAGTGCAGTAACATTAATATAGAACTTGCTTTTAAGTACCATGAAGTGATTTTTAACAGGATTTTGGGCTTCTGTTTAGTCAGCAGAAACCTCTTAATAATATATATAACATAAATACATTAAAGCATCTATAAAAAGATTAACTTTACTGGCTAGTGCACATGGTAATTTTTTCAGGCTCAAAATTCCGTTCTTTGTAAAGAATAAAGTGTGCAAAGTTACCAGTTGAATTTATCCAAAAAGTCTTGTACTGGGAGAAGAACCTTGAAGATAATTGGGAAATAAAACAAACACAAATACATCCATATGAAACCCATGTGAAAGGCTCGTTGCCAAACACATATACTTAATGTTACAGCTCTTTCTTTTTCTTATATTTGTTTCTAATTTCTATTTTAAAATGTGCTGAATTGGGTACCTGACTTTCTTACGTGTGTGTGTGATGCACCAGGGAAACCTAGACTGGATGACTAAAAAAAGTTCTTTCAGAATATGCTTGGCTCACTTAGCTAAGGATGCTTATTGGTATTTCAGGTTTCAGAACAAGTTACTATACAAGAATCTTTGATTTCCAGACAGGGAACAAAATGAGCCTCTCTCCCATTTCTTACTGAGACAGAATCAAAGATGGGCTCCAGGAGGAGTGAAGACCATAGTACAAGCTAGTTCCTTCTCACTGCCTGCCATGTCTGTTACCTGGAGCAGAGTTTTCTTGTTATGAAGAACATTGATATCAAATGAAAAGTGAACTTGAGAAGAAGAATTTAAGAAGCCACATTTAAATGCCATGCTGAAGTCTGTGAGAGTTTTGACAGTGCCACACTCTAGAAGTTGTGTAATAGGAGACCTAGCCATGGACGAGGGCGTCATTGCCCTGGACACCTCTTCAAGACTGGATTTCATTCTTAATATTGCACTAGCCAGTTGTCAAACATTTTTACAAACACTCTGATAAAGGGGTTTGGTTATTTCTTTAGTCTTATTTAGAAGTCTTATTTGTTAATGAGCAAGTAATTATGGCAAAAGCCCAGGACAGAGGAGCTTCAAATATATGTAGACTCAGATAAGCACTTCTTAGGGCTGCCCAGTGACGCTAAATTTCCAGTATCCTACATTACTAACGTACTATGATAAATATACCTTATCCTTTTAAAAATCTAATTAAACTTTCATACTCCCTTTTTTTCTTGCCCCAGCTGTGTCCCCATCTGCCCAGTACTGAGTAGGAATTTAGCTTATTTGGGGGTTCAGTGTCATTTTTTATTGAATTCAACTTGTTTGTTTGTGGAAGGTGATAATTTTTGATCTGTTCATCCACTGACATGACAGTGACTTACTGCAAACCATGAAAAGCCCAGAGATTTCCCCTGAAATTATTTAAGACACATTGCTGAGAATCATACACTATGAAATTAAAATTGCTTATGTTACTTACCTTTATAAGCAGTGCTAAGATCCTGCTAGGCTTAAGCTTCATGTTGGTAAATATTGGTGCTGGAAATCCAATCACCCTCACTCCACTGGAATGGAGTTAGTCATTAGTAATTATATTTTTCAAGGTCTCATAACCAATAAATTAGCTCTGGATTTGCAGAAAGTTCATTGCTCAGTGTGCCATATTCTACTAAATTCCAGCTGTTTGTATGTTTCTACTAGGAGAAAAAATATTTTGAAAAACTCGTCCTATTTGTCTGTATGCCTATATACGAGACCAGCAGATGTTAGATAAATATTTTTGTTTGTCCCTGTTTTCCATATGTGATTCATAAAAGCACAGTCTGAGGGTATTTAAGAGCTTGTCTAGTCCAGCTCCCTGCTGAGGGCAGGATCAACTGTACCAAATCATTCCTGACAATTGTTTGTACAACCTGTTTGTGAGATTCTCCAGTGCTGAGGGATTTACAGTCTCCCAAGGAGTTTCTTTCCCAGGGTAATCTATCACAAACTGTATTGTTAGACTTTTTTAAAATTTTTTTAAAATGTCTAAACTATTTCTTCCTTACTACTTTTGAAGTCTATTATATCTTCCACTATTACATCTTATACTATTCCCAATCTACATAGAGAATAGTTTATTACTTTTCTCTTTGTAACAACCTTTTACATATTTGAAGACTGAGATTATTGATCTTGAGTCAGTGAGGAGAAGAATCAGCCCTCCTTCTCTTTCTCAAGGAGGGCATCAATTTGTTATAATGTAATGATTTAATTTCAATGTTTGTTTTTCTTGCTGCTTTAATTTTTCCCTTCGTTGAAGCTTCACCACTGACATTTACCCAAGGTCCTGTAGCCTAGTATGAACCTAGTGAACACTGAAAGAGCTTAAGGAAACACTAGGCTTACTCACCTTTAGGCATGTGTCCTTGGGCCTGTCCTGCTCCACAGAAAGGTTTTCTGCCTGGCACATAGTTCCACTATGACAAGCATGCTTTGCTGCATGCAGATATCACACACCAGAAGCACAGCTGATATCATCAGAGATGCTGAAATGTGAAGTCTGACTTTTAAATCAATCCCATTTATGTTGAGTGTGTTTTTTTAGCATTCTAATTTTATCACATTATGAATGCTCCAGCTGGAAGCAATGTCTGACAGTTGATTTGAGGAATTTTTTTTTTATTTTTAAACTCAGAACAGAATAATTGTAATCTGCTCAGCCAACATTCTCATAAAAATTTTAAGGATAATATTAAGGTTTTTAAGGCTTAAATAGTTCTGAATCTTGAGATTGTATTGTGGTGTTTCCTAGGAATGCTACATTTCCTATGACTGTTACAAACATTTGCTGCAGTGTCCACCTGTGTTGCATGATCTACCCTACAACTTAAAAATAAACAAACAAGTTGTATTAAAATGCTTTCAAATTATGAAAATTTTCATGGGGTTTTTTTTCAGCAGTCATGCAAATGTTCAGCTGTGGAAAGACAGACTCTGGTACATCTATGTGTGGGTCTGGGGTTCTAAGTACAGACAATGGTAATTGGTAAGAAATCTTCAGACCAAAAGAAGATTCTGAAGTTTGTCTTAGAATCTCTCAAAGTACCAAACACTGATCTTGGACTGAGATTACTGAAACAATGAATTATTTACATACTATTTGCCCAGGACTACTTTAAAAAGAACACTTGCTCTGTTCTCAGACTATGCATCACCAAAAGACAATCTGAATTTACTGCCATTTAGGACAGCTGGGATAAGGAAAAATGAATCCCCAAATTAAATGACTTAACAATTAATAATAATCTTTGAAGGAATATTCAAAGCAGAGCCCTAGCACAATACAATATTGATATTATCTGAAACTAATGGTTTATAATGGATACACTGGGGCACTCTCAGCAGTGTAGAGGATGAAACTGCAGGGCTTATAGCTCCAGAATAACTTGACACAAAACAATTTATGTGGCATGCTTGACAGGGTCCGTGGATACAGAGAAATTAGACTGCAATGAACCACTGTTTCTACTTTTTTACTTTAAAGCAGTGCCACCTTTTGAAGTTGATCTCAAAAGGCAGTCTCTGGACCACTTCATAAATATCTTCAAACTCAACAAATTACCTACCTTTCTTACATATTTCTCACCTATTTGACTAGAGCTGATGACAATGTGTTTCCATTCATTGCAGCCTTGGCTGTAACCTCTATCACTTCTGAAAAAAACCCCACGATCCCATCTTTGCTGCGAGGGTGCATTGTTGGCTCATGTTCAGCTTGTTCTCCACCAAGACCCCAAGGTCCTTCTCTGCAGAGCTGCTTTCAAGCTGGTCAGTCCCCAGCATGTACCAGTGCCTGGGGTTATTCCTCCCCAGGTGCTTCATGGCATATTTACTGTTACACGAGTACAAGGGCAGGAACAGATCACATATTCCTGATAGAAATGGACAGAGGTTCTGACCAAAACATTTCTAACATTTACAGAATGTTGACAAAGACAACATGTCTTTCAATACAACCTTCCTACAGATCACATGGAACATTCTCTAAGCACCATGGCATTTTTGCTGACTTTGGTACATGTTCAAACTTTTGCAAAACTAGATACAAGGGAAGGAGGATTATTCTTTTGCCGCTCTGCTCTCCCTTTACAAATTTCCCTGGCATCTGCCACACTCTGAGTCCGAGTACATGCTGAATGGAGACTGTTGTTGACTTACTACATAGCTGCTTTTAGAAATGGAGAACAAGGGTTTTCGAGATGACAATGATACCTACCACTTGTGAGACAGTCCCCGCTGAGAAAAAAAGCAGATCCCACTCGCTGGTTTGGAAAATATTCCTTAGAGAGACCATGAGTATTTTGAAATGTGCCAACCCAGCTTTTTTGGGTGGGACTGCTGAGGACTTTGACAGAGTAGAGCTCTGTCAGAAAAAGAGGGAAGGGCCAGGGCCAGGGCCGGGGCCAGGGTCCTAACCAGAAGTTTGTACCACCTATACACCTCAGAACTGGTAGCAGGGTTGATCTCTTTGGCTTTGCATGAAACAAAGTGAGTATACAGAGATTAAGGGTTTAGCAGTGGGACTGACATCAATGCGGCTACATGGATTCAGTCTGCTGTGAAAGAAAAAATACACATAGAGGCAGAGGCAGAGTAATTATTGACTTAGCTTTTATATTTGAGAACAGGAAGAACATACAGCACTAGCCTGATTCTATGATGCCCTATTTGTTAGCTGGTGATAAGTAGACAGGTTGGGTGCGTGATTCATTTCACACCCTGGGAAAGAGAGTGTTCAAATGCAAAATGAGTTCTTAATGCTATGTCCTTTCTCACTGTTCTTCAACCTTGAAGAAATACATGTGCTCAGTTTCTCAGATCTTGCGCTGAGCCTGGGATTTGCTGATTATTTGTATTTTTCTAATTAACATTGCAAATCCACAATGTATCTGATAGCACACTGGCTCTTTAGGATATGATTCCCTGAGGGAAACTTAGCAGAATGCTTTTGAGCATTCATATTATTTAAAAGTGGCAGTTTGTTGCCTAAGTCCATTTTTGCTGACTTAGTCAGCAGCTTTGCCTTATCCTGCAGATGAGAACTTCCCCTTCTGTTTTACAAGTACACTGACAAAGGAAACACAGACAACATGCCCTGTGAACCCAGTCACAGTCTGACTGAGTCTCATTCAAGTCATGGAGTACAGCTCCACGAGTTTAACTTTTCTAGTGATCTTAGCAACACTGAAGTAGGTAGTGTAGGAATATAGTCAGGCAAGTGCCTTCTACATGTGTCATGGTGAAAGTGATTCCATACGCAGGATCTGAACCTGCAGGTGATTTAACACAGGCAGATTCAGGAAGAACATTGCAGAGACCATAGAAAGGTGAAGCAGTAAGAGCTGCTTCAGTCTTTCATACTCTTTGGTGCAACCAAATAACTGAATAGCACATAGTACCAGGAATAAAACCAGCCTGAAGAAAATAACCTGGGAGAAAGAATGGAAGAGCTAAAAACTCCAAGAAACTCTAAATATGGTTGACTAAATTTAAACTCTAGATATGGGAGAGCGATGGAAAGAGATTCAGACAGTCCTGTCATTCTCTATTTGCAGACAGAGTGTACCAGAAAAACTGAAGGTAGTCTTAGTTTGTAATAGAGTTTAATGAGTTTCATGTTTTTCAGTTAGCCTAAGCAGGGAAGATGACTGTGAACTATATTGTTATAAAAACACAGTCTGCATAAAATGAGAATACACAAGAGACATATACCTTGTTATCCTAATTTCCTGAGCATACAAAATGAAAATGAGTTTGTACAAACACTTTGAAGAAAAAGCTAACCAAGTTTCTGGTAAGATTTTGATTTGGGTCTGGGACTGGAGTGAGAAACTGGCAGATTACTGGGAGATTCTGAAAAACAAATACAGAAATGAACACAATATCACAGATGAACTTAATTGTACTAAAATCTCAGCTGATACAACAGATAACTCCGGAACTGTTAATCAAATAATGATAACAACAAATAATCCAGAAGAATGGCTATGTTTTTTACTTAGGCTAGAGAAAAAGGGTATTCCTCAGATGGATGTTAGCCTACTGAATAGACCCATTGGTCGTTACAATAATAAAATGCTGTTTATAATGTTTATAATAAAACAGCAATTTTGAATTTTCAGTTTGAAATAAGATGGTAACAATGTTATTAATATGACAAAAAGAACTAAAGGTAGTGATATCTAGTGATGTCTTTAGAATCTGAAAGATATTGGCAGAGTAGATTTATGCATAAATAGGAAATCAGCAAAGGTAGTAACTAGTTAAAAAAGAAATTGCAGCAGAGCCATGGAAAGAGAACTTCTTATTAGGGTAAACATACATCGAACTGTGATTTTATCAGGAGCATGCACCCATTTAGTCTTTCAGCAAGGTAAATAAGCGTGGGCATAGAACCACACTAAAACAGTGACCCTGCTCCTAATTACAGAAGTACCCCATTCAGTGATAGTGCATACATCTGTAACAAGTACTATACTGATATACTTGTTGAATGAACAGAGGAATAAGAAAGATGGTTACTGGAGAAAAAGATGATAGATCCTTTAGGTATTGATGCAAAATAATTAAATAAATATGTTATTAAAAATACTATTTTCTGCCGTTTCAAAACACAAATTTTGAAGGCTAAAGGGTGGTGTATATTTGAAATACTGCCCTTTCCCTTACAGTCTATTCTAACAACAATACTGACAGATGCACAGTTTATTCAACAAGCAAAGCAAACATTTTGATTGTAGGCTTGACTGCACAAAGCGGTGATGTTGCCAGAATAAAAAATGTTCCTCTTATATCTTCACTTTTCAAAGCAACAAACAGAGCAAGTTTCCAACCTCCAACTCTCCAACCTTACACTGATATTACCTTAAAAAAAAAAAAAAGTGTCTTTAAAGACAGCAGGCTTAGACTGTAAACCTGCATTCAGTACAGTAGCATTAAAATATTTCTGTTTTATACTCCTCCTGTAATTTTAATCTTTCTTGGTATAAAATACATAATTTCATCAATGACTGGTCATGTAATAGATTAGCCAGAAGCAAAATCTGGTTGAATTGAAACAGTAGCTTGAAAATGGAAGTTCTGTATTGTAAAATGATGTAGGAGAAGGCTCTCTCTTACCCTGAACAGTCAGTATATACTAACCATGCTAACAATAATATTAAGAATGTGCATGATGATCAATAAACAGAAGTTTTCTAGTGTACTTAATTTTGCTTTGCAAAAGTAGTATTTTATAGCATTACAAATTTATGTGTGTTATTGCTCTGCTTGGCTCCTAGCAAATTCTTTAGGTGAAGCTGAGAATAGTCAGTATTTTATTGTGTAAGCTGTACTGATAGCAGGAAAGTAATTTGGTCTCTCCCTGGTAAGTTATTACAGAAAAGTATGCAGATGATCTTGTGGTTACAATTCTGCAATCAGTGATGGGAGCTTCCTGTCACTGCAGTAGGTTTCTTGTATGAGATTGGATCAATTGCTTGAAATCAAGCCTTCCATAGTGTCCTGAACAGTGTCCAGAGTGAAGCCAGGCTTCTTACAGAACTCTTCTCTCATTTAATCACCTGGCAAGAGCTAGATTTTCAGAGCAGTTCAAAAGCCAGAGAGTCAGATTTTTATGAAGCAACATAACAAATGCTGGTGATGAAATACAGTGCTGGTCCTTTTAAAAAATCAGGTCTTTAAAATAACTATGTCCATATTCACCCTTTTGTCTCATTTCTCCACCTCTAAAATGAGAGCTATATTGAATGTATCTGCATACAGTATGAAAGGTGTGATCACGAAGTATTTGACTTTAATGAAATACCTAAGTGTTCTGGTGGTAAAAGACTATTAAAAAACTATGTGGAGAATAAATTAAGAACAATAAAGAAAACAGAACTTTTAATTCATTTTTCTTCCCGAATATCTCCTTATTCCTCCTTTCTCTTTACAGGAAATTTTCAGAGTGAACTGCCTTTACTGTTTGTCTTTTCTGGGAGGCTGCAGCAAAAAAAGGTTTTTACTAACTTTTGCCCCCGTATTCTCACATATTTGTACAATACCAATGCCAGGGATGAATCTTACATTGTTTACTCTTTATTGCATTATATACTGCAACATTGCTATTTTCATCTTCCCAAGCAGCACATTTTTAAGAATATAAATTAGACGTGTATCTTTCTTGCCCTAATTGCAAGCTCCTGGGATCTCTTTGTGAATGACATATTGTAATCTAAGACTGGTTTCAGAAAGCAAAATGTTAACTGAGGTATGAAACTCATCATCGGTACTGTGGAACTTTGTCCTGTTTCCTTGTAAAATCTTCAAATGAGGTGAATATTATTATGCTTTCTTTCTGATTTATACCAAAGAATAAATTCTCTCTAATTTAGAGAACATAAAGACGTAGTGAAGGTTTTTAGAATAAATCTTTCATGACAATTATAGCTAAGCATACCCCTGAAAGATACAAGCAGAACTGTCCAAAGGACAGCCATTAACCAAATGTTTTCAGGGTTTATTTTTAAATAAGAAACTGCAGGTTAGTCATTTAGTAACAAAACATTAAGGCAGTCTAATCCTTTTAATTATTAGCTTATTGATAACTAAGCTTTCAGATACATCCTACCTGAATTTGCTTTTAGTGCTTCCCCTCTCTATACCTGTTGGTGATAAATAATGTCTGTTTATGTGGTCTATTGCAAGGCCATTTATATCATTCTCTGAATTGGTGGATATTTTTAGTCATGTTTAAAATACTAAGAGCTGTTGGCAACTGCCAAGATAAGCAAGCAGAGAATACTGTCACTGTAGGGTTCGCTTTGTCTGTTGCTGCTTAGGAAACAGTCACAAGTCATGCACTGATTGACAGGGCCTTACTATTACTCTTGACAACTATCAGGAGGGTTGTCATGTAGTTTAGATTACTTGCATAAAAAAGGACAAAAGAATGGAGATTCATTATTCAAAGCACTTTTGCACTAATCATCACCTTTGGGCTTTTCAGAAAAACTTGTATGTAAGGTTATGAAATCTTTTCTGCACTTATCCAAACATAACAAAACTACAGAACAGTGGACAGATAACTACTCTAGAAACAGTACTACTGATATTAGAAAAGGGGATCAATAATGGCAGTAAGAGCATGATCATAGGCACTGATCCAAAAAATGGAAGAGATTATCCTGCCCGGTTTTGTGCTTATCCCAACTTCCAATTTAAAATCATATCTAGCCTAGAGCAATTGAAGCGATTGCTTACTCAAGAGTTATGCCCGTATAGAATAGTTCCCTTTGTCTTGTAGGGGACACACTCTTTAGTGTTCAAAAATAAAACTTAACACTCAGCAGCTTTCTTGGCCATGAGACCTATCCGCTCCCACAACTGGCAGCACGAACTTGCCAGAGGCACATGCTGCTCATTTTTGGAGTGATAGAACAGCACATCCCATTCTGTCTTCAGTGTTTCCCTAAGGACCCCAGTTCTGCCTAACAGAGTTCCTGCAAAAGAAGAAAGTTTCCCTAGTCTCCGTGGAAGATATCTAAAAGGAGTGGTATGCAGGTGTTGTTTCACTGATTTCAAGGCTGTTAGTACAGTTTATTGTAACAGGAGGAAGATTTTATACCAGCAAATAGAACATAATGAAATGGACCCAGAGCATAAATTTCCAGCTCATAGATTGGAAGGAAACTGTAAGAATTTTTTCTTGTTCTAGTTCATAAGATGTGATTGAAAAGGTGAGCTGTAAACTGATTAATTCTCTGTGATGCACAGAATTGCTGTATTGGAATGATTAACTGTGAATGAATGAAATCTCAGCAAAGTTGTGCCATTTTTACTTTGATAGACCAATAGACCAATAGAACTTAGACAGACCTTAGATAGAAATCACCAAGTAATTTGGTCACAAAACCAAGTCATTCACACCCTACTAGCATTTCACTAATCTTGACATGCTGATAAAAGCTCTTCTTATAGTACCTTAAAGCAGACATGTTCTGATAAGCCTTATTCCACATTGAGAATGTATGGAAACCACATGGAAGCAGTTGGCTTCCAGACCACCCTAGTCCCAAAGATACGTAAAATGCCTGGTTGCAACTAGCTAACTTCAAATCTGTTAGCTAGTTACTTCTCATTAGCTAAGCATGACTATATTCTGCAAAGTTAAAGAGATCTGAAAGCAAATGCCTTCTGATTTTAATAGCAAAAATGCGTTGTAGTACAAAAATAGAACTGGAGACATTGGAAAACAGAATACTATAAAGTACTGCCTTTCGAGGGTCCCAAGAATCACCTTTTTTTTTATTTTCTTAAAACATCTGAACATCAAACCTTTCAATGTTCCGTGTATCTAGTAAATTAATTTTCACTTCTAATTTCGGTCCATACACTGGCAGGAAAATGAAAGCAGTTCTGTCCAGAAAAAATGTCTTTATAGTTAATTTTCTTAGTGAAATCAGAAGTATCAGGATTTTCTCAGAACACCCCATCTCATGAGATTCTCAGTCCAACCTTGAGTACTTAATAGGCTTTGATAGTTGTAGTGAGTTTTAGGTTACTAAGTTAGTTAGGTTACTTAATAAGTAAGTTTAGGATCTAGACCGAGCATCCTTACATTAGATAACTAGTAATACGCACTCTACTTATCGGCTTTATGTCTTCCTGTTAGGCAACGTCTTTTTAGCCCTTATCTCCCATCTCCATGATTCCAAGGTGATGGGAACCAACAGGCTATGAGATCAGTAATTTAACGCATGATTAAAGTATTCGGGTGTCGTAAGAAATGACAAAGACTTTTAGATCGACAGAAGCTATTACACTGAGCTTTTTAATGGTTCTATTTTATATCAGGTTTTTCTACCTCACATACCTAATTCTACCGATGTACTTACTTGAAAGCATTTTTATTACTTTCATAATTATGTCTTACATATGTCACTGAGCAACCCTTGAAATAGGAGTAGTGCAATGATTACAAACTCTGCCTTGCAGAGAGTTTGCAGAATTTCTCATTTCTCATTTCTCATTCTTTTTTTAATACGTACTTAACACTTTCTCTGGCCATCTATGCTAGTCATTTGTATGCTAGTTGTTTTAAAGGATCTTTCTCATCTCTGCAAAACTTGCTGGAGTCAAATCAAAAGACAGTGATTTCAGTGGACTTTCGATCGGTGATTTTTTGTCAGTAAGAATAGGGAAATAAAAAGTTTGGTTCAAGCTGGATTACCAAAATGCCTTTGAATCCTTAGGACAACAGGTACTTTTGTTCTTGAAGCTATATTTGAGATGTTTATATTTATTGAAGCTATGTGAGATGTTTATATTTATTAAATATTATCCTATGGATATGAATGTTATTTATTTTGTGGGATGCAGAGCTTTAACTTAGATTTCACATATGTGCATAGATACGACAAGAAAGGAGAAGACAATGGAATAAATGCATTAACTTCCATTAGCTCACTATTCTTCTCATTGTTATAAGCACAGTAGCACACAGCTGATCTTACACGCCAGAGTCTCTGGTGCTTCAGTGGACCTGTAGCATGACTTGATATGCCAGCAAAAATAGTCACTGTGGAGAACTAGATAATGCATATGTGTATAGTCACTGTGTAAAAGTGTGTTTATTTAGAGGAAGGGCTTGGAAGGACTGTATCTAATTAAATAGGTGGTGATTCTGGGGAAAACTCTTCACAGCCTCTCAGCATTTGGTGAGAGATCAGAGAATGACAAAACCACAGAATCACAGAACGGTTAAGGTTGGGAGGGAGCACATGAGATCGGCTAGTCCAACTCCTGTGCTCGAGCAGGGTCAGCAAGAGCAGGTTGCTCAGGACATTGCCCAGTTGGGTTTTGAATATCTCCAGAGATGAAGGAAACTCCACAGCCTCTCTGGGCATCCTGTTCCTGTGCTTGATCGCCCTCCCGGTAAACAAGTTTTTTCTTCTGTTCAGATGGGATATAATGTCTTTCAATTTGTGCCTGTTGCCTCTTATCACTGGGCACCTCTCAGAAAAGTCTGGCTAACTCTCCTTTGCTCCGCCCCTCAGGTATTTGATAAGATACACATTGATAAGATCCCCCTAAGCCTTTTCTTCAGGCTAAGTGGTCTCAGCTTTCTCAGCCTCTCCGTGCATGTCAGATGCTTCTTAACCATCTTCGTGGCCCTTCTCTGGACACACTCCAGTATGCCTGTGTCTTTCCTGTACTCAGGAGCCCAGAACTGGACACGGTATTCCATGATGTCTAAAGGTTTCTGAAATTTTTTATGAAAACACAATAATTGTCCTGATATTATGGCCTAATGAAAAAAAAAAGGTTTTAAAATGTTATTCCATGCACTATGTGTAAACTGACAAGTTAAGATAGCATAGGAGATCACTAATTTTTACTACTTTATTTGCTACTTGATTCCTTTTCTAATTCTTTCCTGTCTCTCATTCTTAAAGAGCCAATAGTGACTTCCAAATAGTAACTTCAATAGTAAGATGAATAAATCTCCACTTAAATAGAGAGAGTGCAAGGAACCAAAAGGCTTAGTAAGTCTCGACAAGTGCACCTGGAACTGTGCCAGTAAATTTGGTTATCAGAACCACCTGGAAAAGAGTCAGGCTTTTGTTTAAAAGGCCACAGAAGGGTCACATTTGATTTTTGGGCAGGGAGTAGGCGTTTTGGTTGCAGAGGGAGAGTATGGTTAGTGGGACCTTCCTGGAAAGGACAGTGCGTAAGGGAGTGAGCTTTGGTGCTCTTGCGGAGTGTGAGCAAGTCTGCGAAATATTCAGGCTGAAGATGAAAAGTCAGATCTGCACGAAGTTAAAATTCTGTGAGTTAATAGCAATTTCTTTGGATTCTTAAGACCGGAAGATCCATTGGCAAGTAGTTTCAGGAAGAGGGCCCAGCAGATCACGAGAGATTTCAAGGGAAAATGAAATCTAGAATAGGGAAAAAGTCTATATTTAATGTTAGGGTTCAACAATGTTTACAATATTTTTTTTTTCAGTTTTGCTATGGAGAAAATCCCGAATGCTGTTGCTTGAGATAACATCCACAGACCTCTTACAGAAGGATGAATCCTAAGAAAAGGCAGGTCAATTGAAAAGCTGATAGATCTTTGGACCAGGGCTATCATTGCAGTAGCTATACAATGCCTAGTCATAAGGCAGCATTATGTCTGCTGTGTTACATTTCTTTAGCTACCTATTGCTAAACGTATTTTACTGCAGCAGTCCATTTTATTGTCTAGAATTCAAGTGAAATGTGAATTTCATTTCAGTGTTGTGTCTGTAGCCCACTAATGAAATCTTAGGGTGGCAGTTTTTCATATGCTTTTGTAAATCTCCAGGAAATATCTTTCTCAGTGCTCTGGGCTCATACTTGTCTCTTTCAATCAAGATTGAAAGATTAAATGTTGAAAAGAGGGGAAAGCTCAAACCATAAATACTGTGAGGGCCTTAGTTTGTTCGCTGACTTGTCAATTGACTTTCATATGGAGAGTCTGAGATGTGAAGTGAGATGTTATTACATATGTTGTCCCTGAAGAATTAAGCAACTTACAGAAAAACCTCCATCAAGGTGACCTCCCAGTTCTCAGCTGAAGAGAAGCAAAAGATCCTACTTAATGTCACTAAACTCTCATTCTTCCTCTGGCTTCTCCATAGTGACTACAAATATTATATAATAAGAATGTATAATAGGTTCAATGTGTGAATATGCCTGTGCCACAATGTTTCAAAAGAATTTTGATTATTGTGATGGTGGCAATTCACAGAAAATGAGTTCCAATTAGAGTCAGATACATAGAAATAAGAGTAATGGTACTTGCTTTCGCACTGTGATAATAACACTTTATTCTTCATAATCAAACAATGCTTGATTACCTGGCCCTGTGAACACCTGGCTGCACAATGGTCTCCTACATAACAAATGTGTAATCAAACACCTGTATGCCATGAATTAAATAGGCCTGCAACTGGTCAGCCTTTTGCAGAGTGGTTGTTCTCATGGAACTGTCTGCCTGTTCAGTTAAATATTTGCTTCTCTTAAACTCTAACATTTGTGATGGGTTTTGTATGTCTATCTCTTAGCGTATGCTCTGTTTAATCTTTTTTGGTGACGATATGGTCTTTCTATCAAAGTATAATCTTGAAATGAGGATGGGGGAGGAGGAGGAACTTAGGGCCAAATCTTCAAGGTGGATATTGTGATCCACAAATACTAAATGCAGCTGATGTTTTGTTTAAGTATTACAACTGGATTTACAGACACATTTCTAGTTGGAAAGTTAATGAAATACTGCTGAATATTTGGACTCTGTTACATGGCAATTATCTTAAATATTGCATTTGTCATTCTTTGTGTATAAATCTAATTTCTTTCTATCCTACCACATTTCTGACAGTAATAGAATATTGTAGGACAAGTTGTAATGTTTTCAGTCCTTGAAAATTTGTGAACAACTATTTTAAATACATGTAGCTTGCATCATTGGCAATAAAATCAAATCAGATAGGACCCCCAAACAGCTATGCTCTGCAAATCCTCAAAATCAACTTGAACACCCACGAACTGGGAGTTAACACTGACATTTATTTTACAGTTTGGTTCCATTCTAGTATATAAAGCATCATCTCAAAAACAGTAACTGCTTGGGATTTATGTTGCCCTTGTTTGCGGGCAATATACTTTGGAGTCTAAACAAATTGTCAGTGTATCTTTAAAACAGGTTAGAAGAAAGATCCAACAGAGAACAGCTGTAGCATTACAGTTACAGGAAACAACTCTCTAGTATTTCCATGGGGTTTTTTTCTTGTTGTCCTAATTTTCCCATACTTTGTAATTAAGCTCTCCCTAGGTCAGCAGTACTCCCTTATGAGGCAGTTATTCTGAATTTCACAGCATGTTAATTATCTTGTCTCTTTTGACAACTCTTCCTTCTACACTTAGCATGCATTCGGGTTTTAAGAGTTTTCACTGTTTCAGCTCCCACTAATATGATTTTAATATTTACATGCTATGTTGTAAGCACTGCAAACACAAGTCTTCAGACTTTCTTTTGAATCAAATCTGACTTTTTTTTTGGGTGCATGCAATATAACTTCAGTGCATCTAAGATTTATTCTTGGTCTCAGTGGCTTTTGTTGGCTCTTTACATAAATTTTTCTGCATTTTAATTTTTTGTATTTCTTAATTCTGCAATTCCCTTAGGGAAATGTATGCATTTTACATTCTTTCAAGCTTCTTAATATACCAATACTCTGCAATGACCTGCATTTTTTATCTTCATTTTTTGACAGATCTACATTTTACATTTGGGGGGGCAGGGAGAAATCTGGTTTAGATCAGCTTGCCATTCTGAAATCCTACATCTAGCACACATGGATGTTAATCTAAATAACTTGAAATAAATCTGAGGCTTGTGGATGCTAATCTTATGTAGACTTTTCAACCTGTCATTCACAAACTAGCAGACAGAAGCTGATAAAGCAGTCTAGCTAATCCAGCAGCAAAGTCAAGCCCCCAGCTAAGTGAAAATTGACTAGGTGAAAATTTTCAGTCTTGTGTTTCTGAGCCTTTATGGAACGACCAAGGGCCAAATCTGTACTGTCTTTCTTGTCATAGAATTTCCTTAGTAATTGAATCTGTAAAGACTCAGCTAGAAATATGTTTCTCCTCTGTATGCCAAGAACTGGCAAAACCAGTGGTGGAGGCAGTGAATGGCAGCTTAGGTCTCCTGCTTGCTTCCCCCCATTTGGACCACAGCTAAGTGGTCCAAGCTTGTGCTGATTGGTCTCTTCATCTCATGCATGTTTGGGAGAATATACTGTAATATACCCCTCTAAAGACTGTGTGATACATATATAGAAGAGTTTGGGGAAGAACGTTTTTAACTTAGCCGACCTTTGTGCGCCAATTCTTCTGGCTGAGATTCTGGGACTCCATTTATTGGAATCTGATCTTCCTTTTTATAGAAACTTTAAAGCATTGTGCCTTCTGTTCTTGAGAACAGGAACTTGATGCTTTTCTTAGGTCAAACCCGTGTAAAATTTTTGCCAGGAGAATTTTAGGTTAGGCTTTTGATTACATAATTGTGTACTGGCAGAAGGCCTAGTATAGCTGTACCTACAGGAGCTGAAAAGAGCTTTGCTGTGATAACTTTTGTTTACTTGTGGCACTGGTTAAAACTACTTTGAGGGAAACACTCTTTGCCAAGAGAAAGGGTATCTGCATTTCAGGATCTAAAGCTATAATTGTAGATATCTTCTGCTGTGGAGCAGGATTCTCTAGTATAGTACCTGGAGTAGAGAAGACATGCTGCACAAGCAGGTGCATCAAAAGCTGGAATACTGCTGTAAGCAGTGTGAGTACATGAAAGATGAATTCACTTCAGTAAATCCACAGTGACTTAGTGACTGTTTAAAAGCTGCACACTGAGATAATCCACTTATCACCAGCTCTATCGGTGATATATCAGCATATATATATAGTGATAAGAACCCAAAGGACTTGTAGACTCTATCTCATTGCCTATCAGGTAGGCAAAACTTGATTTTTACCAAGGCTACCCACTAACTGTTATAACTTCTTAAACTTTGTTTTCCCTGTTTTGATCCACCTTATAATTTGATTATATGTTTTAAAATTTTGACACTTTTGGAGTTACATGGAAGTTTGAAAACAAACTTGTTAGTAAACTTTCTTTTCTTACAAATTCTGACTGTAAAATATTTGAGTCTTTTTTGATATTGTGTGATTTAGTATTGAGAACCTATGGCTCAGACTGACCTTCTGCAACTTTTAATAAAGCCAGCGAAAGGCCTTGGAAGTAAGGAAGCTGTTGAAAACAAAGTTATTTATTACAAAAACAGTTGGGCCCAGTAAGCTGGAAAAGTCAAGCTGACAAAAATCTAGACTCAGAAAATCTGCTACAATGTAAGAAGGCATTATCAGGAGGAAAACAAAAATCCAATGAAAGTATTCTTGGGGAAAACATAGTTCGATTAGTGAAGAAAAAAATGTAGTTGCTCTGCAATGTTTTTATTTCAGAAAGCTCCCTGTGGAGGGACTTTTCTATAGAATAGGAGCTGGAAAGCTCTTGATGCTTCTGAAAGAAAATGTGGAGGAAGGATTCAAGCAAGATGCAAAATGAAGCAAGAGAAACCCATTGCAGAACAACTAATAAGAGTAGTTAAGAAATTCACTAGCATAGAATACCATATTCAAGACTTTCTTCTAGGCTAGGCACGGCAGACATTAGGACCCTTGGTTTCCCATCTATAAGGTGAGCATTTTGGCTAATGGGGGAAGAGGGAACTGGGAGGGAGGGGAACTTGAAAATAATCCCTGTTAGATCCCTACAGGGTCTAATGGTCAAAAATGGTCCTCGTCAGATGATTCTCAAATGCTTCAGTGAAGATCTTGATTCTTTTGATTAATATTTTTGTTTTACTCATGTAAATTAGAAGTTAATTCTGGAGGAATCAGTGGGATTATACAAATCAAGGAGAAAAGGTGCTTCAAAATATGTTCTTGTAGCTTTGTGGAGATTGTAGGGAGAGCAAGAAATTAGATGTTATAAATGGTTACTGAATTTGTTTCCATTGTATTAACTTTACAAGGAGAAGATTTGAGATATTTCCATAGAAAACTTTTCTTGTTTGTGAATGCGTTTTGTGGCTTTAAATTTAATATACAATGACTAAAGTTAAACTCTTCCTTTTACATTTCACTCAAAGTTCACCACAAATAACTTTCTGTTCAGTAAAACGAAGCCACGTATTTCCTGATCTTTACAGGAGTTACAAAGTGAACTCCATTCTGTACTTCTGAAGCCATCACCCTTAAGAGTTAAATTTTCTAAAATATACCATGGATTGTTGCTTAACTAAAGTGTGGAGCATCATGGGAATTCTCTTAAGAGGCACGTACCCCAGCTAGGGGAACTGGAGTGTATCATATGACAACATCAAGTTCAAAATGACACTATACATTGGACTTCCTGCAGGGATGGTCAAAATATTCCTTTTTAAGATGGAAAATAAGCTGTCAAAACCAGAGTAAGAAACTGTGTTCATGTCACTAGTATTTGTACTTGAAGCCCTCAGTGGCAAACTTCAGCTTTCTGTAATAATATAACTGTCAATAGACTTGCCTTTCACATTTCTTATCTACTTTTTGTTGGGGTTTTCTTGTTGATTTAAAAATTTTGCCGTTTCACATTTCTGTATAGGCTGTAGGTTAAAAACTAGGTTGAATAGGGTGGAAAAATCACTCCATTCTTTAAGCATACAAGGATGCAAGAATATATGCTTTCACTTGAACAATATCATTGCCTTATTATCATGTAAGGAAATAAATTATGTGCTCAAGTGCTTAGAGTATGTGTTTAGATTTGAGATCTTAACTAACAGTTAAGAAATGCACCCGAAAGTCTGGGATAATAACATAAACCAGGAAAATACATGAGAAACTAGGCTGTGCATCTTCCTTGGTTATTTAAACACAAAGGCTTGTCCTTGCATTTGCAGTAATGCTAACAATCCAGTCAAATATTTGAGTCAAACACATCAAATCTTGCTGAAACAAACTACGATTTGTGGATTGTACTCTAACTACATCTGACCTTTCCTCGCCTGGCTGTGTACTCATTTATGTGAGCATCTGAACAGCATTTCATTGTTTCAAGCTGTCTTACAGATAGTGACTTTTCTGCCTTGGAAACGTGTTCATGTTCCTATTCAGTTTTATTTTAAAAAATGCTCCCAGTGGATACTGTGCTTTTATTGGATGAAAATGTTAATGCAGGCCTTTATAGAGCTGAAGTTAGGTTTTTAAGTATGAGTTTGAACATGTGCTATAAACTTACACGTGCAACCGCAGTACATTATTTTGCTAGCAGTAGATGTTTTCAGTGCCTTCTGTGTCTCACTTACACAATATTTTGCTCCTTCCAAGATCAATGGGAACTGCGCTCAGGATGAAATAAATTACTGTAGCTTATTCTGCAACAATTTTGTGATACATCCCAATTCTAGACAAACTAGAGCTCATGTACGTGCCAGAAATCAAGCTTTTCTGAAGCACAGATCATGAAGACAACTGGTGTGAACTGGCTCTATCTGAGCCTACAAGTGCAACTAAATTACACCAATTTAAAGTTATCAGCAGCATATGTTCCCATTTTTTTCTGACAAAGTGTTTAAAGTGAAAATATTCTCTCAATTTCAAAATATGGACAGAACTTCCCTTTTTAAAAATAATCTATCTAAGTTTATGTTAATAGTTGGAGAAAAGGGACGGGAACATAACCAAAAGAAAGAAGAAAAGTATCCCTTAATTTTGAAAAAGGGTCAGCGTTATTTTGTAATATTTTAGATTTTACTTTCTCTTCTCTGAGGAAAGTAGTGATCCTCCCCTTAGGGGCTGATAGAGACGTGGAATTAGACCTGTCCAGTATTGCAGGGACAGACACAGCCATTCTACATTAAAAAGATTAAGTGATGCACGAGTGTTATGTACCCAAGAGTATCAGATCACTTTTCTTTAATTTTGTCATATAATTTTAAGGGCCAGGGGAGGTTCATAATCCTCACTGATCTTTTGTCCTTGTTCTGAGACAAGCTACAAATTCTTAATACAGACAGCAATATAGTTTATTTTTTTCTTGGGGATTGCTATCCATTGGATAATTAAGTTACATTAACAAGCGGAATGATCCAGACTCTTAGACAAGCACAGCTTTTTCATCACCAGCTTCCTGAAAGCCATTTGAACTAAAGACTAATCTTTGAGCCACCCTTCCCTCTGCCTCATGACACTCACATAATCCCACTTGAAACTCATTTCTGGTCCATTCCCAAAAGTAGCTAAAATTACACTGCCACAGCTGTCTTCTGGTTTTTGGTGTTTTGTTTTTTTTTTTCTTTCACAATGTCATGTACCTTGATCTAATACCTTAGCTTCCTTTTTACAAATCCAGTTCTCCAACAAAGCCCTGTTAAAATGGATTAAGGATACCTTTATATCTCTGTAATAACTAATACACTGTGCAGTGAAAGTAGTATTTCAGCATATATTTCTACAATAATGAAATATATTATCCATGAAAATGTATTACTTAAGCTAAATACATGCATTCTTTTTGCCTTTCAATTAACATATTTACATCTCTCTATGCTACCTCTTACAGACACTATATTTTTAGATCTGTTTTCAGTAGAGCAAACATACATACCATAAAAATAACATGCAGGCGTAGAGTCGCATTCTTGCTGTGTTTGACGAGAAAATGTAGTCATGAAGTCTGTTTTGTATTTAAAACATGATTTCACACATTACTGAAACTTAAATTTTAAGAAAAATGTATCAGTTTGCATTGAATATCAAGAAGTACCCAACTGTGGAGACAGCCTTTTTTTATCCAGCAAAAGTTTTAAACACTCCACTTCTCAGATAGTCAACTTCATAAGGAAACCCAAAGTACTATTTGCTGGAAAATAACAATTAATTCCTACTTTGCATTGGGTAATCTCTTCTTCATTTGTAAAGGACTGAAGTTGTCTTACAGAAAGGACAACGATAACTGTTCATAACTGGAGCAAAGAGAAATCAGAGCAACTGTGAATTTATTTTTTTCTCTTCCTCTCTGTCACCCCCCACCCCCCGACTGTGTTGCCTGGAGCTCACTCTAAAGTTTCTGTCTAAATAGACAGTCAATGTTGCAAAAAATGATATGCTTTGATATTCATAAATGCCTGGAACTTTCTATTGAACTTAATATTTAACAAAGATTTCATAAGGTAAGAACATTCTTGTTTCCCATGTGTAGGTTCTCTCTTATGGGATTTTACAGTTTATACAGATTATGTTTGTTTATGGGAATATTTCATTAATATTCATTCTTCCTGGTACATGTTTCTATTTCCAACATCCAGTATATTTTATCACTTTTCTTCTTCACTCTAATCTGCTTTTCTCAGTTCTCATGCTCTAGGATTTTCTTTTCCCATCACTTTATTCCAACAGTGCCCATAGCTAGAAATGCTCTTTGACATCTGCTAGACCACAGAATAACAGCTTTAGGCAAGCTGGAATTCCCATTACTTGAGAAATCTAAAACAAGGCAAAGCAAACCACCAACATGTGTATGGAGAGACACCTGTATTAGCAAGGTCTGGACTTGAAAACTTTGAAAATCCTTTCGAACCATGCCTTTTTTTGGTTGATTTTTGAATGACTCAGCCACTGGAGCAGGGTTGTAGCAAAGAGGAAGATTTCACTTTTCTGTTATATGTCTGTTTTGTTTTTTCTAAGTATGAAACTAGAAGCTAAGCCTAGCTATTTTTCAAAATAGTTTTGAGGTTTTGCTCAGCACACCTCTGTCCTTAGATGTCACTTATTGTCGGTCTGCCAGCAAAGATAGAAATACAAAATGTTTAGCTCACCTGTATTGTACAGGGCATGAAATAAAGCAGCTTATCATGGGACAAAAATTACAACTTAATCCCCAGCCAAAAATCACTTTTTCTGGTATTTATTTAATACGTGCCTGAGAGTACTCTGAGGGTTTTTTTGGTGGTTTTGGTTTGTTTGTTTGTTTTGTTTTTTTTTTTTCTAGTTGGTCTAACTGACATTTGCAAAAAAAGTGGGTCTGTTCCTGTACCTGTAAAAGTTAACATGAGTTTTGTCACTGACTGTAGATGCAAGCTAAGGTGTAGGAGAAAAAGATGTGAAATCCTTCATTATACTTGTCTGGAATGCCAGAATATTCATTTTAACCTTATCTCCTATGAGTAATGATAAAAGTATACTTAGAATTTAGGCTTACTTACTTAAGTTTACTGGGACACTTTACCTTTATGAGTTTTTTTTATACTGGCCACTTGTTTCTAATAAGGTATGATTTGGATAGCTAAATAGTAAATGCCCATGTTAACCTTTGAATTGTCCAAACTTAAAGAACCAGATTTTGATTGTGATAGTTAGAGGGGTATTTTAACTTCCATCAGAAACTCAAGGCTGGAAGTAGTATGCTTCAGATTAATGACACTTGTATTGATGAATCTTTCTAAATTATTAGATTTTTTTTTAATTAACTCCTTGTTCATTTACTAAAGCAGCTACAGT
Source organism: Fulmarus glacialis (assembly GCF_000690835.1). NCBI lineage: Eukaryota > Metazoa > Chordata > Aves > Procellariiformes > Procellariidae > Fulmarus > Fulmarus glacialis. The sequence continues at coordinate 119,544 of NW_009214872.1, forward strand.
ACTTTCTAGTATATTAAGCTTTTTTAATGTTAATAGCACAGGTGATACGTTTTAGAGCTAGGGGAAGCTGGTTGAAGGTTACTATTTGCAAGTGTGAATTCAAAATCCAAATACCTGGATGGCTCAGTTATGACATTGTACCTCTGGGTTTGAATATTTTCAATTATTCACCAAAAGACATTTGTTTGTAGCAATGCTTCAAGAACAGCTAGCCCTTAGGAATTCCCATATTTGTCTCAAATGCAGAATATTTATGCAATGATTCAGCAGGTCTTCATTCATCAGCATTCACTACTAGTTACTCATTATTTGCCTATTTTCTAAGTTGCAGCCATTAAGACACGCAGCTAAGAGCTATGCCATGTGACTGATGAGACCAATGACTTACAACAAGACTAAATAACAAATAAACAATGAAAACCAACTCAAATACATAAATAACCAAGAAACACTTACAGAAAATAAAATGCACATAGAAAAATGCTTAAAATCTGTCAAATTGTTTAGGTGTCGTTGGGAGTTTGATTATTCTAGAAAACACATGTATTGCCTTAGGGAGGAAAGTGTGTATGTATATCATTTGGAAACTCAGAAGTGCATATGTAAGTGTATAAATACAGAGGAAAAATTACCAAATCTCACAAACTTCGATTAATGTCCATTTATGTGGAAACTCAGCTAAGCTGTTATTTGATCCTAAACTTATACTGGCATCCAAAGGCTGAAGAAGGGGAAGAAAAAGCCTCATTATGGTAGATTCTGTCCACATGCAGCTTTTTAAACTGCAACAGAACATTAGAATTCACACAACCTCAAGGTCATTAAAAATGACACTAATTTTCAAAGTAATTACGGGGGAAGAGTTTGGTTATATGCATAATGTCCTCTTATCTAGTCAGACCAGAAGTTAAAATGCCTTATGTTTAATAATATATGAATAATCTATCCAACTTTATTCATTAATGATTTGAAAAGTCCACTTCAATTTGCAGATGACACCAAGCTGGTAGGAGCTGCAGGATGCCAGGATTAGAATTTAAAATTATCCTGGCAAAACTAGATAAAATAGTCAGACAAAATAGGGTGTGGTTCAGTGGGGATGAGTACAGAGGTCTATACCTAGGAAAGGATGCACAGCTGAGGAAAGAGTAGCATCGTAAACAGGAGCATCACAGTAAAACACATGATAGTCTAGATGAGACAGGCTAAAGATAATTATGGGTAAGGAAGCATGAGTTCTGAATAAATAGCAAACTGAGTTTGTTAATCTAGAGAACTAACAGGAAACCCAATTGTTTACGTGTACACTATGATGGAACACAGGAAAGGAATAAACCGGTCTGTATGTCCAAAACGACAAGAATTAATAGATAGTCTGCAACTTGGAAGATTTAGCTTAGCTGTTTTGGGAAAAGCTTTTAAAGATGAGGATAATTATATGGGGGAAAGACTGCAGAGGGAACTCATGAAATCACTATTTTTTCCTCTGAATCACATTCTGTTGTATTTACTTACATTTAAAAAGCAAGTGGAGATGATAATGAAAATAAAACATAAATACAGAAAACTAACATCCATTTGGAATCAAAATATTGGATTCTTGAAATGATTCAAAGAAAGGTAAATAAGATGATTTGGAGAAAAGTCAGTCAGCCACATACCTTGGAAATGCAGCCTGAGGCCACTTTAAAATGGGGTTTGCAGTTTGCTGTGTAACTTCCCAGGATTGTCTGTACTCTGTAGATACAGAACTGAATCCTAGAATAAAGACTATTGACTGTAACAAACTGGTAGGGAGTTCAGATGGCATCTGCTGTAATTGGTAAGATTTTAACTTGAACTCGGGGATACTTCTGGGTTGAGAATGAGAAGAAATAGAAATCTGTCAGTGATCTAGGAATGTGATCTTTAAAGAAAATCTTTAGAACACTTTGACTACACATGGGTCCAGGTGGTTGTAGACAGAATAGCATTCCTACACATGTTTGAGTGTCAGTATAAAGAGAAGGGTATATTTTCTGAGAGTTACTCGGGTGCTGTTTGACTTCTATATTATGAGAATTTTTGTGTTATATAAAATATTCTGTATTAATTATTTCATTTTCCTCCCATGTACACTGAGGTTTTTTCAGTCGGGTAAGTTTAAAGGTCTTGATAGGCAAAGACGCAATACATTCAAGGGTTAAGGTTCCCTTGAGATAGCATTTAAAAAGCTGATATTCTTTTTCAATACAATGGAAAAAAAGATCAGTGTGTAGAAGAAAATATTTGAGATTAAAAAAATGTATGGATCATAATGACTCATAATGAGGCAAGCACCTGATTTTCCCTTTACTTTGAAGTTTTTCCCAAGTAATGGTAACTGCAATATGACCGGAGTACTCAGATAATAAACACAAATGAAAGGGAAGGGAAAAAAGACACAATAAAAAAGTTCATTTATCACCCAGCTAAACTATTAACAATTTGTTTTCTTCTTTTGCTTTTTTAATTGGAGAGAAAAAAAAAAATCAATGCATGTTCTGAATATTACTCCTGTTACAGTGGATGGATAGACTTAGCTCTCTTCTCTCTACCTTCCAGGAATACTGAGGTTGAAGCTTCCTGTGATGGATGCCAATTCGGTCTCATAAATGCTCAAGAGAGTAGGTCCTCTTTCTCTTCAGATGTCGTAAAAGAAAACAAAAATCCCAAACTGGTGAGTCCACTGAGTGTAAGAAAGAGGGGGACAAACTCCTTAGCTGTGTAGGACCATGGGTCTTAGAGCCCAATTGCAGAGGAACACAGTCTCAGAGAAAAGAATAAAATCAGTCTCTGGAATATTGACTGATACATATATATATTTCTGCTAGGGGTAGCACAAGACCTCTAAAGAATATTTCAGCTAAGAAGCTGGAGCTTTTAGTGCCAGAACAGCTTAGCTGCTACTCCCTCAGTAAAAAGAAGGGTAAGAGCATACTGATTTGGGCTGCAAACAGCATCTGATGTGAATTACGTAGCACGTGCTTATCTGTTCAAAATGGAATGTGTATGGGTGTGTATGGTGTGAACCATACAACCATAATGAACCAAAAAGTCCTTTCTATAGGTAGTATTAAATAAGTTTTTAAGGAACTTTCACTGGCAATCTAGCAAATACCTTCATTTTGTTGTTTACAAAGATAAATTAGTGTTAGTATTTGAGCAGGTGAGAAATAATAATTTGTTTAATGAAGAGGCAACTTCAATTATTTATGATAGAACCTACAAATGAATAATTTGAGGGCTTGATAGATATAGAGTTTTGGGGGAGGCCAAATATGCAAACATATATACCTGTAAGAAGATAATCTAGGGGGCATCCACTACCTCAAGCAAAGGTGACCTCATAACACGCTTTATAGTGGTCATCCCATAGATAACTACTGTTTGGCTTTAAGATCTAGATTAGTGTTTTGTAGATTATGAGTATGTCTTCTCCCTGTTCTTCTGTGCATTTTGTTCCAAGTCTGGCATGCCGTCGTGTCCTTTTGGGAACAAGTCAAGGAATAGTGGCCAGTTGGCTAAAGTCTACTTTTTCTACTCCTGTGCAGGCTAGGAGAACTGAAGGATCATGTGAGAAATGTACATATGTTGCCGAGATTGGAAAGAACTATTTACTTCTCTCTAACACAGCCAAATATTTTTCCTATGGAGTAATGGTCCTTCACACTTCTTCTATATATAAACTGTATGTTAAAAGCACTGTCCAGCTTTAAATTATGGAATACAGCTCCCTCATCTGTCCAACTCAGTGCATTAAAATACGTCAAAGGCCAAGTAAGTTTATGATCAGTGGTATATCTTTCCCTTTTCTTCCCAAAAGTTTTGTCTGCTTGAAGACCTATTTCTAACGTACACTGGTAGAATAATTTAATTTCTGTGATGCTTATGGGGTATTCTGAAATTTTCTGCAAGGTATTCATAACGATAGAGTTAAAGGTGATCATCACAGAAATCAGACTGAAGTGAAAGATCCTTGATGTGTTTCACAGTTTAAAAAGCCAAGAAACTTGAAAAACATAGTGCTTTACTTGCCCTGTTTCATATACTTCCTTCTGATTGCATCTTTGTTTTATTTTCTTATTTGCTTCTGAGTGCCACCTGCTATTGACAGCCTTGACTTTCTGTAGAGGAGTTCCAATATAAATAGCTGCAGTACAGACTTGTATGTCAATGTCATATAACTTGGTCCTTGTCCCTCAATATTCATCCACAGTACCCATTTCACTGTTGTATGTGATTAAAAATGGTCAACAATTGTGCTAAAAGGTGCCTACTGTGATGTGTGTATTGCTGACTTGAATACACACCATCAAAATCATCTCACGGGCCACCAAAAGTCATTTTGCTTTCATCTATGTTACTACTCTAATATTTATGATTTTCAATTAGAAACCCAAATGACTTTATTATGACCCTTTTATTGGAGTATAAATACTGAGAATGTCCAGCTTCAGCCATTAATCTTTCTATTTAGTACATCGTAAAATATAATATAGTGGTGAATACATTATAAATGTTCTTTTCTTTCACTGAGATCTTCCTGACTGTCAAACTTAACACTATCATTTCAGTTTTTGTCAGTGTTGCATAACCTGCTACTGAACAAATAGTTCTGTGAAAAATTTTAGCTATATGCCACCCAACAAAACCAAACCATCACTTAGCATCATGCTAAAGCATACCGATTGCAAACTTAATTTCCTTGCTCAGCATCGACATTTAGAGGGGGGGCGGGGAAAAATCTTATGTTGCATGCTGTATCATAGCAATATCACAAGTAACTTTCATTCTGAGAAGTCAATAAGACATTTTGATAATGGAGTTTAAACTTTCTTAAACAATGAATAGCGTGTCCATGACCTGAACTGTTTGCATGGTTTATGTATTAAAACTGTTTTCTATAGTTGTTTTCATGTCTAGTTGAAGTAGTACATGAGAGATAATGAGATATATTGATATGCCAAATAATGACATTTGGATGACCTACCATTCCCAAAACTGTTTACTCAGTTATCATCAGTGTTGTGATTTTGAGTGCTGGCAGTCACTGCTGTCATTGCTACCGTAAACACTCTTGCAATATAACTATGACTTAAATGTTGAGTGTCAGTTTGGCCCTTTCTATTTCACCTGTGGGCAAATCAAAAGCAGAAACACCAGACTTTTTTCTTCGCTTACATTACTAAAGAAATAAAGCATCAACTGCCTACACATCTAGGGTGTGACGAATGATGACAGAATAATAAAAACAATCTCCCTTCCCTCTGTCTCATTGATGAAGAAAAGGCCCTTTCAAAAGGCCTGGAACAGGGATATGAAATTACGAGCAGGTGCATTTCCGACCTAAATATGAAGCTACAAAGCTGTATATAGTTTACAGTGATCAATGTATTATGCTGATTGGTGTTAATGTTTAACAGTTTTCCTCCCCTGGGTAAACATTAAACTCACCCTGAGATATGTGGGCATTATTGTCTCAGATCTTGTCGATTCAGAGAACCCTGTGTTTTATTTTCACTTTTCCTTTCACTGAAATGAAAGCTGGGTGGCTGCAACTCTGCAAAATCTTGTTGATGTTGTCCATGGTGTCAATTTTGTGCCAAATACTTCTTTTCACCTTGTCTTCATTCTTCCCCCCACCCTAAAATAGTCTCAACAAGATAACAGAAGATCTCAGAACTTGAGTCTAAACATGCTGTGACAGGCCATTTGGATGCTCCAGACCACAAATGTAGGAAAGCTGTTTGTTTCGTAGCCATTACAAATAGGTGTGTCCAGCATATCCGGAAAATGATAGACGAAATTCAGAAAGCTATTCTGGGTGTCCTATTATGTTGAACTATAACATGGAATTAAATTTCTTTTCCAGGGCTTTGGAGTTTAATGGGTCACTACTATTTCTACGAGTGAAGGTTCCAAAAGTCTTTCAGACAACATAGGATTAGGTTATCTGGAGAACACATGGGCGACATGCTAGCATTTTGCATTTTATCCATGTGTCATTAAGTTCCAACAGCAGAGTCACCATTGTCCTGCAGGACATGCTAGCTGAATGAATGTGATTGATTATTCTAGTTATATTGGACAAAGTACAGTTTCATGACATTTAACGTAGGTGAAATGTTGGTGTGTGACATTGAATAATAAGTTTAAATATAGTTTGCTGAACCAGCATTTGGAGAAGCTTTTAAAAGCTATCATTGGCCAGCAAGAATAAAATATATTGGGAAATAGTCGATTGCTACATTCTCAACACTTTCATAATGTAATACTGGGGCATAAAGAGGTGTTCAAATTTTATCCTTTTATTCTTTCATCCTGCTCCTTTAAATCCAAGTTACATGATAAATGTTCACGCTCTAGTTTGCATAAAACAAAGCTCAGTTTCAATCTTTTAGCCAATTGCAACATCTGCCCTACAAGGTTTTTCCCTTTTATATACAGGCTTCCCTGAAGATATAAATATGGTCTTCCTAACAAACACATTTAAAATGTCTCCAGAAAGAGAAGCTTCCATAGGGGGAGATTAGCATGTGGCATTATGAGACTCACCAAAAATGTTTGATTTACCTTAACAAGAGAAATGGAGCTTACCATGACTTTAATATGAACCTAGCACCAAAAGGAGTTGCAGAGTGTAGTAATGTGGCTCCTGATCTCTTCATATTAATATGTTTTAAAACTAGAAAAGCATGAGATTCTCCCTAATGTAATGAGAGGCATACTTATGAGCAATGTTGCCATGAGCCCATAGGAGTGAGTGCAAAGTCAAGCCCTTCTGTCTATCAGTATATCAAGGGGACATCCTGTCTTTTCAGCTGAGGTCATCCTTTATGATACTTACCACAGAAGTAAAATATGTGAAAGTAAACTGTAAAAAGTACTAGATCTTTTGATTTTTAAAAATAAATGTTTCCTTGGTACTGTAGTCTGCTATAGTACGACAGGACAAATGTTAGGAAGCTCTTCTGAAGCTCAGTTAATCTGATTATGAGACTCTTTACTACTTTCCAGTTTGGAATAATATTCATCTCTTACTGGTTTGGGCGAACACACATTACTGTTTTATACTTGACTTTAAGCGAATCCTTGGCCACAGTCAAACTTCCTGATCTAGCCAAAGCACCATCAAAGCATCTGTGACCTGTTTGGTTGGCCATTCACAGAACATGAGTGGGAGACTGTGGTCACCTATCCACTGTAAGCTTCACTGTAGGAAGCTGACGTGTATTTTGTAAGTCCAGACAAGAAGGTATTAGAATAATGAATAAGAATAAATGACATAATGGTCTATTTGGGGGGAAATGCAGTTTAGGGGCCATAAGTCCCCTAAATTGGGCACAGTTTACAGCACATGAAGTAGCCACGCAAAGTTTAAGGTTTTTCCTTTATGCTTATGCTACTTCTCTATATGCACTCTATATTTCTGTATTCATTCTGCGTACATTTGAAATACGTCATATTTTTAGAGAACTTGCTGATATAGATTCTAAAGTTAGAAATGCATCTCACTGAAAAACAAGCTTTGATATCTAGCTAGAGATGCCATCACTGATGTCTTGCTCAGAAGGGGTGACTGGTGGTTGTGTATTCACAGACCACAAAGCTGAAGCAGCACATGAATCTCATAACTATTTTTGAGGTGTGGGGCTCAGGAGGCTGCATAACCTTAGTGCTCTCCATAACTTTAGTGCTCTCTAAAATTACATTTCTATGACCCAGATCCGTTCTAAATTCAAGATGGTGAGAGAAGGTAATACTCTCTAATTAATAGGGTTATTAAAATATGGTCTATTTTCTTTTTTCTATGTAGGTATGTATGTTATTTACATATGAGGCATACCAAAGTACAAAGTCAATCTTTATCACTTTATTTCTAGGTGAAGCTACTCTGTGGTAGTGTTTGGCTGTATCACAGAGATGATAAAACTATCTAAGAAAATTTTTAGTGTGGCAGCTGAAAGCTGAATGCAAACACTAGCTCTGATTTCACCTTGCCATTGAATCCTACTCTAAGCGAAATTTTAGAAGAGTTTTTCAGCCTACAAAGATTTCTCAGGAAAAGGACTATTGGAAAGCATGAGAATGAAATTAATTTCATCAGATCCCTATCAGTTTTATATACTAACAGGGTGGTCATGTAGGTCAGGAGAATAGTAATGGAAAATTAGAGCATTCACTTTTAGTTCATTGGTTTACATCTGGTCAGGATGGTAGTAACATGTTTTTCTTACAATCTGGTGATTACTTGATGGTCTATGTGAAATAAGTTAAAGATTTCGCTGTTCCTGCAGATCCACTTCATCCAGGTCTTCAAATGCACTGAAAGGATTTGAACTCAGTGTCATTTTCCATGAGCACTGTAATTTATTTCTAAAGGAAATAGGTCAATGATCCCTTAGATTACATGTACTGCTACATAATAAAATGAAGCGTTTATGGTGCCTCATTTCATTAGGGCAGCTGGGCTGTGTATTATATATCTTGATTTTAAGAACAAACTCTTATTTTCTTCAACATAAGGCATTAGTAGAGCTGAATGCTTTCTAGTGATGCAGGGAGACAGGCTAGGATATTGTTTGTTACCCAATTGAGAACATTTTAGTTACAGCAGCTCAAATTGCTGAAACTGATCCTGATGGTAAGCATACTTGATTATCTAAATTTTATCTTACTGTATGTTGAGAAGAAATATCGAAGGGTTGAAAGAAATTTGGATGGGTAAGCCATGTTAAAAATCTAACTGTGAAGCACTTGCTGTTGAACTTAGTACTGTTTAATCAAATTGGAACTAACCACATTTGAGGATATATTTTATAAGTACCAGCAATGGCTGGTACTTAAAAAGTAAGGCATCCATCTACTCTTGCCTTTCATTAGAGGTTAGGCATCTAATTTCTAGTTCAAGATATCAGACACAATGAATGTCTAAAAAAATATCATGACTGAGTACATGAGAACTTCTTGAACAATGCTGGTACAGAGAAGGACTCACTAATACTCAGTTGATAATACCCATTTTTGTTTTGGTGCTTCCTGATAAGCAGAGCCAACCATCAGAGGTCAGTCCAAAGAAGCATAACGAAAATACTTACATTGACCAGAGTATCAGTTTTTCTATATGCCAAGTTTTGACATGGTATTAGTACTCTTCCTACCAATAGGTCTCTCATGATAGGCTGGACAAACTTTTAAATATCAGCAAAAGTGTTACTACCTTTTTCTATTTTTAGCCAGTGCAGTGTTTCTGTCTTGATATGTTGCGAAAAAAATTGTTCAGTAAAAGCTACAATTCCTCCCATGTGCTAACACTAGTGTAATGAAGTAACATAAGGTAAACTCAGACTCTGAATATTTTTACATGAGTTTGTCACTGATAGGAAGCATCAATTGAAAGGAGACAATGAATTAAAATATTCCTTGTCAGAGACGTGAAAAGATTATCTGTTCACAATGAATTAAGAGTATAATGTGGGATTTCGACTTAGCTGTGAGAATCCAATTGAGCACATGAAATCTGCCTCGATCATCTTGCTCAAAGTATTATCTCCCAAGTTCATCAAAATGAAGCACACTTCTGTTTTTTAACATGATTCATGCAAACATACATTTTATGTATGAAATACTCTAATGAGAAAACTTTTTTGGAAATTGGGTCTGAGAGGATCTTTTTTGTTGGTCCTATATATTTGTCAGTGATAGTAAATGAAACATTTCTCTTTCTGGCTTCTTGCCAGTAAAGGCTGATACAAATATTAGCTATTGTGGATCCCGGAATGGTCTATTGATAATGTATCTCCACTCAGTGAGGAAGGAAATAAACTTGTGGACAAAACCTAATTTGCAAACACTGGATAAAAAAAAAGGATTAAAATTTGCAGGATGCTGTTGTCTACAGTCCATCTCCCTTTTCAAAGGGTATTTAGTTTTCTTTAATTTTTTAAATTCTGTATCACCAGGTAAATTACTATTTGTCTTACTAATGTACATGTAAAATATACATATTTAAGCACATTCCATTGCTAGGTATTTTATAATGGCTTCCAAGGTAAGACGAGAAGCTCTTACACAGTTTGGCCAGTTACCAGCCTGCAGAGCCGTACGCATTTATCATCTCCCAGAATTGAAACCCGTCCTCTGCTGTTCACCTTAGCTGGCTATACCGGTACAAATCTTGAAGCATGTTGTCCAAAAGGGGATGAAGCGCGCAACGAGCCGCCGCGGGCGGGCGGGCGGAGGAGGATGGGGCCGCCGGGCGGAGCGTGCCGTGCTGGGGAGCTCTCGCAGGGCTGCCGGGTTGCTACGGGAACCGGGGCTTTTGTTTGTACATACTGAGAGCAGCTGCCTCCTCTGCAGGCCCTGCACAGCCTGCACAGCTCCGGCTGCGGGGGGGAAGCGCTGCCCTCACCCAAAGCCGGTGTGGTCTGCGCGGCTTCGGCGGCTTACGTTCACTTTGCTTCCTTTTCGTTGTGGGGTTTTTCTTTGGCGTGTGGTTTCTGGAGCGGGAGATTAGTTCACAGGGGTAGGTCTGATACTTGGGAGATACCAAGTCCTATTGAAAGAAACAGAATGCGGTCTGAAACAGTAGCTCTCTTTCTGGGTTTGCATATTTGTGTACCAGAAGGTTTGGTTTAGTAGCTTATCTGACTTCAAGGCAGAAGAGTGTAGCCAGAACTTATGCTTGAGGAGTGTTCGCTCCTCGGGCATTACTACAGGCGCAGCTCACCTTTTGGTCTTAACAGCAGAATATAATGTGAAATTTCCTCATTTTGTAAATATCCCTGAAGACACTGTGTCTTTAGTTCAGCCCTTTTTACCATACCGTTCACATCCTTTAAGAACAGCTGAATAGTAAGTAAAAAACCCACTAATATTCGTTCACAAAAAGATGAATATTCAGCTAATTTACATTGGTACAGACCTCACAGAGCTATTCTTGAAGGCAGAGTTGAGGATGGTCATCACAGAGTTGAGTGCCTTGTCGTAACATGTGTACCTATATCAGTTTGCCAGAATGCTCTTTTAAGAAAACTTGAATAAATAAACGTATGATTAGAAGGAGCAAACAAATGCATAGCAAATTAGTTCTTAGCCGAGACTGCCTTTTTTTATGTAACAATCTTTGTAAATAAATCAAAGCATTAGGGTTAGTTCAGCAGCCCTTAGAGGGCTGACAATGATACCCATTTTGCTGAACAACCAGACTGAAAATTTATGGAATATTTGCATGTACAATATTTGCACAGCTTTAACAAGAGTTTCCCTAGAGACATAACATCCATGTGACCTTCACATATTTTCACCTTTTCTTTACTGTATGAAGCACCAGAAAAAAGAATGATTGTTGATTTTGCTCAGTTTTAAGAGCTGGGGACAGCAGTGGGAAAGTCTGAGGACTTGACACCAAAAGAAATACAGATTATGAATGTTTCTTTAAATATAAGCCTTTCAAAGCCATGGTATCTTAGAGTAAATGGAAAGCCCAGCTAAGAACTTTTGGGACTCTTCTCATTTTCAAAAGCAAAACTACTAAGCCAAGTTAAAATTACGTTAAATGTTCCCTAGTATGATATCATTACAACCCCTCATGGTAGAGAAGGATAGTGGACCACTCTACTGAAGTGATACTGTTCCAGCTATAAAAATGCTTGAGATCTCACAAATGTGAAGGTAACAGTGCAGTGAAAAATGATAATTTAGCCAACGTTTCACTGCGAAATCCTAACTTTTGTGAGTAACACATTGACTCAGATAGCCTACTCACAAATTAAATCATTTGAGCCTTAAATTCTAGCCAGCTGAGACTGGCTGAGGCAGATGCTTAAAATGTATTGAGGAGTTCACAATATGAACTTGAGTCTTAAGTGGAGGAATTGAAACTGTGAAAGTCAAAATTAGTAAGCTGCCAGAGGAAAAGTTACCACTCAGACGTACCTGGCTCCTGTCTTGCTCTCCATTCTTTGATGGTGCCTGCTGTCACTATGAGATTACTGGTTTCCCTGAACCTGGCTGATTGACCAATCTTTTGTTTGTGTAGTGGATGTTGGGTTTCAATAGTGCAAGATTTATGCGTATTTACCTTCACAAAATGAAATTAAAATATGATGTATTTTTAAAATGAGAATGTTCAAAATAGTCTGGTTACACTCACTCTACTTGTTTTATCAACCTGCTCTTTATTTGTGATACACCCCCTACAGTGCCTTTCTAAAGATATAAAATGAAAGAGTAGCTGATGTCAACACATCTGAAGATGACATTGTCACAAATTTTTGTTTGTTTCTGTTAAAAGTCCTTAAAGCATGAGGACTATATAGCAGGGGTTTTGTGACATTAGTGGTGATGCATCTGTGAGACCAGAAACCCTGATCAACTAGTCTGGGCAGAAAGTGGATGGAATCAACAGGCTTGTAATTTTATTTAAACAGGGATTTGCTCCTAAGGGACTATCTTTTCCTATAAACATTTAGAGTGAAATATTAATGATATTTTTAGTAATATCACAGTCTTTTCCATGGCTACAGAAAGAAACAGGGAACAGTCAATCAGGAGAAGAAAGCTTTGAGGAGAAAAAGTTGTCTTTTACTACTGATATTCTGTGTTTTTTAAATTATTTTCCTTAATCACTCCTTTTAATTATTACTGCACTTTGCTTTGGTTTTTAGAAATCCCCCTTTAAAATTTGTTGACTGTGCCCTTGATATTGAAAACCAGTTAGGAAAAAAAAAAGAACACTTCATTTAAAACCAGAGAAAATGCATTCTACATTAGAAATTCACCAATTCTTTAGCAGCTCACTTCATTTTTTGGCAAGGAGAACAAAGAATTCTCAGGGAGAATCTACTGGCCATATCCCACCAAAGAGACATTAGCCCAGGACATACATTACAATGAGTTTTCACATGAATAACACCTCATTATTTTTTACCAAAGGCATCACAGAACAGTTACCTCTATGATTTGCAATATTCTAAATTATTAAAACCCAACAACAAGTACTACAGTAAATGAACTAAGTTCACATCATCATCCATTATTCTTTGTTTTTAATCACACAGGTGAAACTCATTACCCTGTGAAGGGAAACACAAAGCTTGCTTCAGTGGCATACAACTGAAATGGAACTTAATCTGGTAGTGGTTTCTTTGGGCCATCACCCTCCATCAAAGTGAACTTGAAATAATTTGCTAATTCACTGTATTCAGTAATTCTGGGGGGGTGGGGGTGAGCAGATTATCCCAGTCAGTTCTACTGCAAAAAGCTAAATTCTTGCCCTAAAAGCTGTAGAGGGTGTGCTTTAGACTGAAGAGAAACCCCTTTAATGAAATATGTACTCTGGTTTTCTGCTTTGTTTTTAAACCCCATTCCCTGTATTAATTATTAATTAGCACTTAAAAGTAGAGAGAACAGTACTAAGTTGAAACAGTTATATTTAGATCACAGCTGCCAGTAACCAAATTTGAACTGGGTGTCTGGTTTCATATTTTTGTAGGATAAAATGCTGCACTCAGGTAAAAAAAAAAAAAAAAGAAAAAAAAAAAAGTAGTTCCCATACTGAAATATTAAAGCAGAAAACTGGTACAGTGAGTGTCTGCAGAAAATAGCAGGCAAAGGAATCCTTCTTCACCTCTGGGAGAGAGATGATGGGAAGAAAGGGGAGTCCTCAACCCTCTTATGGGAAAAGGGGAAACAAGGAAAAAAAAGAACTTCCCATTGCTCTTGGGGAGAGAGAAGAAGCGTCATCATGAGTAAGAATAGTAAAGGGATTCCCTCCCTGCACAGATAGAAGACAGAAGGGGAAGGGAATTCCCTCTCTCCATTGGGAAAGAACAGAAGGGAAGGGAATTCCCTTTGTTGCATTTATACTTTGAGCTCTAATTAATCTTGAAGGTTTTGCACTTCTGTTAACATCAAAGCAATTCTGTACATTGGGCAAAACCTGCTTTCCTTGAGCTGCAGGAAGTCAGTCTTGAAATTCTGATGGAATTTAGGGGTTTGTATCATTATTGTCATGTGGCCAGATGCAGTCTATAACCTTTAAATACAATCTACAAGGGGTCTTGGTTGCTTTAGCCTAAGGCTCGGAGAGATTTCTGTTACAGCTTAAGATTTGTTTTTCTATGATTTAATTGTCACTTCAGTTAAAGGGCAAGCAGCAGAGGTGCCAGTAGAGCAGCAAAAAGCGCCAGGAGCAACATATGGGACTGAAATTCCTTATAAAGTAAGGATCACATGAACCCAGTTGCCTGCAGGGGGAAGGTTGCATAAACAAATATTTAACAAGGAAAAACCGTGAGGTCTTTGCAGTAATCGTACAAAGATCCAAAAATAGATAATGAAGACATATAAAGCATACAATTTCCCTGGCGTGCTGCAGCCCATGCGCACATGCTTGAAATAGCATGTTGGGTTATGCCTCAGTTGTGAAGATGTTTTGAGTTTTGCAGTTCTAGTGTAGGATGAAGAGGGGGCAGTGCTGGGTACTGTGACCTTCTAGAAATCCACTTGGCTTCTCCACTGCTAAATGAGGTTAGTTCTGACTAATTTTCTGAATGGTTTGATGACTGGAAAAAGTGGCAACGGATCAGATGCAGTTGTGATCATGTCGCCAGGGGAAGGTTACAATGTTCAAAGACTGTTTTATACATATTTCATTGGTTAAAAGGTTGAATTTCTTATCCTGAAGGAACATCGGGACTCTGTTATTTCTCTTGCCTTTATCTCCTTACTTTATGTGCTAAGGTAATGCTAATTAATGCCTGGATGGAAAAATCAGCTAGTGTATCACCATAGGTAGCAAAGAAAACTTGCATTGGCAATTTCTCAATTTTCTGCCCAATTTTGACTTTAAGTGTGTGGATGCCACAATTACTAATTGATTTGGGACTTGATACAGTTAGCTGGGGACCCAACCAATTTCATGTGTACATAATTTGCTGTACAATTCCCAGAAGATACAGCTGTTATTTCCACCCGCAGTGAACAATATCTTAAATAACACTTAGCATAGGCAGAACACCGTTTGTTTTACTCAGCTGGCTGTAACTAGGTTGTGGTCCTAGCAATCCTTAAAAAAGGACAGTGGGGGATGGAGACTAGATGTTTGCTTGAAAAAACCAAACTTCTAGTGTACCTAGATGAGAGTAGTGTATGTATTTTGACCTATTTTAATTTGTATCGCCTGTGTTTGAAGCAGTGTGGGGAAACCACCTGCTCACGCTGCCTTTCTTCAAAGTGCAGACTTCAGATAAGAATGCCAAATATATCACCCTTTGATAATCTGTCAAAACACTTTTTTTTTTCCTGATTCTGCCTGCAGAGCAACCTCTGTCTGAAAAGCTGTTCCCAGGGTAAATAAGGAAATGCATGAAAAAAATTTGGGAGAGGTACCAAGATTGATCTTATCTTTTGTGTCACTATGTTTTAAGGCACTGAAGTTGTAGAGAAGAGAATACTTCAAACCAAAATCGTAACATTCTTTCTCTCCCCTGACATATGCCAGAAACAGATTTTTTTTACCTTGAAATTTTGCTGTGTTTTTATACCTGATCCTAGTTCCAGAGTGTGACAGACATTTGAGAACAAACAAGATCACTAAAAGAACTCTCATTTTGTACTTTATCAAACATAAACTGGAATACATAAAAGAAGAAAGAGCTTTCTAGAGTTTCATTAAACATTTATAAGTGCTGCCGTAATTCCCTGAATCAAATTTATTTTTATGCATGAAAGTATACTTCACTGCAGTAGTTGTAAAAGAAATTAGTGGCTCATTGAAAAGATCATGTCTTACATATTTTAAATAAAACTCCTCCTACTCTCCTATTTTCCACTTGGCTCAAAAATCAAATGTACTGAAAATTGAGCTAAAACAGGGAAACAGCTGATACTGTTATTGCAGGTTCAGGGAAGAATACATGGGAAAGGGAAAGA
>NW_009214872.1:135515-141932 GCF_000690835.1 Fulmarus glacialis
TCCACTAATGCTGAACTTGGGGATAAGTATTCAAAACATTTCTAAATGTCTCCCAAATGACCCTTGCTAGGTAGCTTAACCATAAATATGGTCGGTCAAGAATTTAAGTTTTTCAATTTAGAGAAGATAATACTGAGACCATGGGAGGAATACCTATGATCCTGCTAAGGGAAAATGGGTGATACACAAAAGGGAACAGTAATATGGGAGCAGCAAACGTATAGGAGAAGTTGTAGGAAGAGCAGCACAGTTTCAAAGTGCAATGTATGCATCATAGACAGGAAAGAAATGACAAACAGTGAACCATAGGAATAGCTCTTCTATGACTTCGTTTATGAAGAGTCACTTGCTGTGAAGCCGTTGGGATCTGAAAGGTGAAGTTTGCTACACATAGATACTGAAAAGCTGTTTGCAAGGAAACAGTATGGCATGACAGCCTGGAACCAATCTTCTCACGCCCACCCTAAAGTGCTATTTACAAGCAATTCACCCACTGCAATATGGTTATTTGAATGTAACAGAGGACATGGGAAATATATATTTTGCTAGAGAAAAGTGACATTGCCAGGTTGCATTAAAAATCTGTTAATAGTACATCTAAATGGAAATAAAAGGTCAGCTCCTCAGCTCGGGTAGGCCAGAATGGCCTGAATTGAATGAAGATAGTCTAGTTAAACTCTGTGAAAGATCCAGCCTGCTGGCCCTACATTTTTCTAGTAAGTCAGTAGTAACTATCAGTGCTGGCAGAGCTCAAATCTTTCATTAACACTGTGGTATCTCAGTTTACTATATCACATGCCAAGTTTTTGGGAAGTTGGACTATGATGCAAGAGTGCTATTACTCAGGATGAAGAAAAGAAGGTACACGGGCTGAGTTCATCAGTGTTAAGCTATATATTATGGCAAAGGTAAACTATCTCACGTAACAATACACAGATGAGAGGGAAAGCACTGCAGATACAGTATGTGATTACCAAAATTCATCAACTGTTATTGAGAAAATGCATTTGGTTAACTTACTGTCCACTAAGTAAAAGCTTTTGGAAATAAAGTTAGATTTTGCATTGCTGAGATTCATTGTGCTTAGATTGCCACAAATTTGTGCCTTACTTCCCAAGGTCTCTGTCTTGGGCTTATTATTGACACTGGTGTTGAAAGAGAAAATTGTCATGCCTGTTTATTAAAAATGCTCTCAGTAGCTCTAGCAAAGACCATAGGCTGCTATGCCTGTTGTTTAATGTCAAACTCTTCACCAATTTTTAATCATTTATTAAAGGTCTGTAATCAAGAGGAGAGAGAGGGAGGAAAAAAGAGAGAATCAATCAATGATAGCACACAAATTTAAGAA
This sequence comes from Fulmarus glacialis, assembly GCF_000690835.1. Classification (NCBI taxonomy): domain Eukaryota; kingdom Metazoa; phylum Chordata; class Aves; order Procellariiformes; family Procellariidae; genus Fulmarus; species Fulmarus glacialis. The sequence continues at coordinate 136,864 of NW_009214872.1, forward strand.
AAGATCTTGACTTCACACTTGCTAGAAAGACAAGTTTTATATGTATGCAAAGCTACTGCTGGATAACCAGGGAGTATCATTAACACTTGGGCAAGGGAGAAGACTTTGGGAGAGTAAGACTAGTTCCGCCATTTTTTCCAGCTGGTTAAGAAGAGTCAGATAAGCCAGGGTGATATACAAAAATTAGCAGAGATTCTTAGATGGTAGGAGGTATCAAGCAAATTTTAGTAGAGGATGTGCTACAGTTATTCTTCGTTATGCTTCTGGATGCTTTTACAAAGAGTTTGTCCTGAGGCCCTTTCCACATGAGTTCAAATCTGCTGAAAGCTGTCAGACTTCTCCCTCCAATTTTGTAGATGTAACCTCACCATAGCATGGAGGGCCGATGAGCCAAACAATATACAAGTGTATCACAGTGCTACAATTCCTGCTTTGTTCTTTGATTTTATGAGCCAGCCTCCCAAAATATCAGGAAAATACATATGTGCTTTATTTCTAATTTCTTCTCAACTGATCCTTGTGCTTGGCTATGCCCAATCACACACTGAAGCAAGAGTTTAGAAAAACTTTCCTGTAGTATGGATGTGTTCCTTGACATAGACATAGAAATTATTAGCTTGCAAGAATAATTCAGATGCTTCTTAAATACCCAGGCACAAAAATACTGGCAACATTGCCACATTATGAAACATACAATTAGGTAGTAATCTGCTTGCTTTTTATATAATTTTTTATGTGACACAGAAACGGTAATCCTCTGGCTGTCATAGAATATTTGGTGTCTGTTGTGCTTGATGTTGCATAATGTGAAGAGGAAAATATAAAAGATCAGAGATATGGCCAAGGTTAAGGTACGTGACAATAACATTTCAGTGCCTAGACCTCAAAAAGAGAATGAAAATAAGCTGGTGTATCTAGGTTGGCAAATGAGGAAAACAAAGTTAAAGCAAGGTCTCACGTATAAGTTGGCTAAATAAGTATATTTTCTGGTTTAACTCAGGAAATACTGCTTGAGAGTTAGAGGAATAAAATTTTTCTTTTTTTAAATTTATATTTAAAGAATATTCTCCTTATTCCCCAACTCAAATATTTTCAGTCCCTTCTAAATGGATTAGTGAAAACAGAAGTTGCCATTAAAGTCTAATAGGAAAGGTTCACCCCCTTTATTCAGTCCACTTTGTGTGGTTTCATGGTAAATAATTAAAAAAAAAAAAAAATCCTAGAAGGACAGGTTTTGATGGAAAGTTTAACACTGCAGTGCATAGCAAGTTTTTAGCCAATGGTACATTTTGTAGAAATGTCTTTCAAATGTACCTGGGAATGCTTTTAAAAAATTAGGAGCAGTGAATCTAAATAAAAATGTGTCCAACAGCAAATTGCAGTTTAGAAAGTATAAATACCCTGAATCATGAATCTGTTGAGGAAAAATCCATAGATTTCAACAGGGTTTTTAGCCAAAAACTTAAGAAAAAACATTCATTATATTCCCTTCTTATTAATGCTGTTGCTAATGACGGTGGCACAGATGAGAAGTTATGTGGCAATATCTTTATGAGATGAGAGGCAAAGATATGACAGGGAATCCTCCAAAAATAACTGCATGATAAATCACTAATTTGGTAACATTAAATTTCTAACTTGCCATTTTTCTAGGCATGATGTTTTATTTCAAATTAGCCTGTTTATTTGGTTTGGGTTTTTTTGGGTGTTTTTTTTTTGTTTGTTTTTTGTTTTTTTTTTTTGTTTGTTTGTTCGTTTCTTTTCCAGATATCTGACATTTTGACTGAGAACTAGAAAACACCTGAATGTCATAAGTAACATCTGGATGAGGATGATCTGGCACTCCAGTCAGTAACAAGAAGCAAAAAGTGACTAAGCAAATCACTGCTCTTTTTATCTTATGTTCACCCTGCTGTTCAAGGATGAGTGCCTCTACCCCATTCTACCATATCATTACAATTCACTATCAGCTGTTTCTAACTTATCCCATCCCATGTGTCAATAACGGCAACTGATACAGGTCTCTCTTGGACTTCAGCTGTGTTCAATTGCTTTGCTATATTTTGTTTTACTAATGGATTTCTTTCCTGCTAAATTTGTCAGTGGCTCTAAATGTGAAAGATCCACAGATATTGTGTATCCAAAAGGCTTTTATTGTGATTCATACTTGCTAGCCAGTAATCCATGCATTCCCTATAACAGACCCTCACTAGTGCCTTCCTATCTGTTTGGGGTTTTTTCATATAGGATCTATTTCATAGCTGAGCTTCCTCATTCTATTTATTTTAGTTTTGGTACTTAAAATGATGTAAAGTTGAACGGAACAAAAATAAAGAAAAAAAAATCAAATCTCACGTCAAAACATAGTAGAAAACTGCTCTGTTCTGCATGCACATTCCCATTAAAGTCAAGGAGATTGCACAAGCAGAAGACAGTTCAGAACAGGCTTTGACCCATAACTACTGCTATTGTGCAAGGGGATTTACCACCCTTTTAGCTGCTTGGTGTAAGGGCACATGACATTTGCTTCAGTGGGAGATATCTGGTTCATTAAACTGAACAATTAGCCTCAAGAAAATCTATACATTGGATTAGTTAAATCATCTTTTGTAGATACAGAAGCGTTCATTAATTAGTAGTAAGAATAATTTATGCTTTACTGCAATATCAATCAGGATTAAATGTGTTATATAATTTATTCATTAGGCAATACAATTATGCTGCAGTTAAAAAAAAAAGTATTTTTTCTGTAACCGAGCAACATAAATAAAGGAAAACATACAGCTATGCTTATTATAACAGCACAAAAACTATTGCAGATGATACAACTGGGAACCTATACCATTAAAAGAGAAGGTGTGATATGACTTTCTTGACACAATTACCTTTAATTGAAGCTGTCTTGAATATTTGAATAGCTCCATCAACATGTTTCTTTTCTTCCGTATTTTTAGATGCTTAAAGGTTACTATAGCAATTTCTTTGCATTGCCCCCCAAATCCTTCACTGCAAAGTAAACCACAATTCTTTTTAAAATCAGAATAGAGGGAAAGTATTTCAGCAGTGCACTATGCCATAAACTTACACAAAGGTACAAATAATAACTAATTTAGTTTAAAATCAACTGGTAATATCAGCAAGGGAAAGAAGCTTAGGTATTGTAAGAATTCAGTTACATTTTGATCAGTGACACTTCACCTCACTAATAAGCAAAAGCAAATATGGCAATTCCAAACTAAAGCATCTCCTTTATTTTTCTAATCCCAAAGTTAAAAGCAAAGAAGAAATGTGTCAGTCTCTGTTGTGGCAAGCCCTCTCCTGACCCATCTTTCTGACTTTTAAATACCAATCCAGGTTAACTTAAAATGTACTTGTATGCAGCTTTTAACCCAAGTTCTAATCACAATTAAACCGATGCACACATCTGGAACAATTTTAGTGAAGTGGAGTTACTGAAAAGGTACATTCAAATCAGAGAAATGCTGACTGAAATAGGCCTACACTTGGGTATCTTTAGTTTTGGGGTTAGATCGCAGAAGTCTATTTTAAAATACATTCAATCATTTGCAATAAAATAATCAGAACTTTGCAGGCTTTGATTGGAACTGTTAGAAAGTGCTTTTGAGCTTTTGCTTAAAAGCTTGAAAGCTGTTAAAAGTTTTATTCTGAGTTTATCCTGTCATAGTGAAAGGCCTCTCGCCTAAGTGACTTGAATCTGTATTGGATGAGACTAATCCTTTCATCAACCTAGCAATTAGACTCCAGTTGTGTGTGTTTCTTCACCTAACAAAGTCTGTTATGAAACAGTTTTTCCAGGAAATATGAAAGAAGAAATGTGAAGAGATTTGTTCAAGGCAAGTAATTTCAATCACACTTGTAGTTACTGAGTAAGGAACCAAACTTCTACGTGGAAGTAGTTTTGCTGTTATTCCTCTGATCTTCCTGACTGCCTGCTGGCATAATGTCCCTAACACTTTGCATTTACAATCCTCATATCTAAAGACCTACTTAAAAAACATTGGTCAGGATTAGCAAGAAAACAAAGACAGTTCAGTCAGGAGTTTAAATACATGAATTTGTGCATGTTTACAAATGCGTTAGTCCTACAGATTTCTCCAGCACTGCTTTAATCTTATACCAGGGTTATATCAGGGACTGCTGTGACTCTCAGAGCTGCCAGAAACCTAGTATCCAGCTGTACAAACTCTTTTCACCTCCCCTTTTTAGCCAGCACTTTCTACATGCATAATACAAGGTGCTTATGCAGAATCTGGCCAACTGTCTTGTCCTAGGAGCTTCTGTCAATTATAACAGCATTACCAATGGCTTTGTAATTTCAATTTTTGCCAAATACATTGGAGGAGAGGGCTACTGCATTCATTTTTGTTGCACCTAGACCTTCAAAAGCAGAAAGACTATCAAGCAGTTTGTTTTGGTATTATAATATATATATATATAATTACAAACAGTGATTATATATATCAGTTCAGCCAAAGATACTTCTAAGGATCAATGTAAGAAGCTTTTAAATTAAATTTGAGAAATTAATTATTTTTTTTAAAAAAAGTGAATTTGCAGTAAAAGCAAAAGCAAACCAGAAACTATTTATTACTTTGGATTGATTTTGGGAAATTTTCAGTCAAAGAGAGTGGATGTGAATTTTAAAAGGTTAGTACATTTTCTTTAGACAGCTTCACGGTGTGCAATTGTGAATTGCACCACTGATGAGGTATTTTGTGGCTGAAAAGATTTCTTCTGACACTTAAAAAAAAAAACCAAGTTTTCAATTTTCCCACCTTGGAGCAGTAATTTTGGATTTTTTTGTCTCATTCACTTTATTGAACCTCTCCCCCCCAGCCCAACATTCCTGTTTTGGTTTGACTCGGAGCAGCTTTTTTTTCTCTCCAGTTTTCATTCCACCAAATAGTAGAACCACCAAAGAGTGGTTCACACCATTCTTCACACTCATTCGTAATAAAAGCCAAGAGCAAAGCAAGTGCTCGACTCCCTGAGTGCTCACCAAATGCTTTCCATTCTTGTATGGATGAGTCTCAAAAGCAGGCAGGAAT
>NW_009214872.1:141963-148622 GCF_000690835.1 Fulmarus glacialis
AAAGTAAGCTACACCATCTCCTTCTACCTGGAAAACTTAGGAAGAGCAGAGAAGGTTTCAAAATAAAAACTCCCCAAGCTCTCTTTTTACCTGTTTAGCAATTGATTATTAGCCCATTTCTTCTGCTGCTACAATGCCTTTGTAGCTTGTGAGCTTTACTCCATTTGTTTTGAGTGGTGAGGACTTAACTGGTATCCAGTAGAAGCAGGGTGTTTCTCTGATGTTTCCATAGCATACTACTCATTTGCTAATGCTGTGTGTATCAAGGAGCTTTGGTTGTGGCTTCCACATCTGGGGCAGCCTTCAAAAAGGAGTGATGATGAAAGTTGCCAATGCTAGCTGTTGTGAGAAACGGCACGCTAAGTTGGCATTAGGTTGTGCTGCTTCTTCATCAGCTATTCTGGGCCCTGCATGTTCTGAGACCATGGTCAAAAAAGCCACTATGATATCTGTAGCATTTGTAAAAATTGCATTCCTCAGATTTATCTCTTATTTTCATTTGGATGCTGGGATGCAGAGCTAAATTATACCTCTAGATTTAAGTAGCTGTTAGCAGTCATAACAGCGTCTGTAGAATTCAAAATAGTCACCTTTACTACAAATACAGCATTATTAGCCACACTACAATTGAAGTCCTAGGGTAACACATTAGTTATGCCATCCACACGAATATTTAGCTCTTGAAGGAGGGCAGCTACATTTTAAAAGAAGCATTACATTAAATATTAGTAATACAATTTCAATAACATGATTAGTAACTCTTAAGCTTAATGGGTCTAGTCCTATTTCTGCAATAGGCTAGAAGAAATTGCCTAAGTGTTACATTGATGTAAAAACAGGATAAATGAGAATCCTGTCCACTGTAATTTAGTATCTATTTATATTGTTGCAGCAATACCACGAATATTTTTCAGAGGAATAAAAATACTTAATGCAGTATATTGTAGTCTTTAAATTGGCTTTCTGTACTATCTAGGCCCTTGATTATTTGTATAACATTCCTATTATTCGTGCTATAACAGTATGTATTTTGCTGCATAATTCAAAGCGCAGTGAACGCCTTTATGGTTGAGTTCATAGTAACTTTCTAAGCTGGCCAGGAAGCCATGATTTCAAGTCCCACACCAAGACTTGGACAGAAACCCAAAACTGATACCGCAATGCAGTATTAGAGATAATACTGCATTTGATGTTCATTCTTTAGGATAAAATGTTAAGCTTGTGTTTGCTTCATTAACCTTGAGTAGTGGTTTTGTGGAAGTGGTTCAAAATGATGCTTTTTAAAAAGAACGTATAATAACCCTATTCCCTGGTCAGCTGTCATTTCTCCTCCTACTCAATATTTAAAAATTCTCTCACAAGCTGTTAGTGAGCACACAGTAGTTGTTCTTTTACACATCTGATAGGTATGTCACTATTTTGGGAAGTACTTAGAGATGAGCATGAATGTATCAGGTCACATTCTAGTTCTGCACTTCTAACACTCTCTTTGGGCTGTAGAGTTTTTAAGAAAAAATGTGCACTGAAGCGACTGTTAAAAGAGTTCTGGTGATCTGGGGCACTGCAGTAAAAGCTCTGCCATCTTTTAAATGGGTACAACACGTAACACTGTGCCGATAAATAGGCAAGCTTGTATTACCATCCACCAACTCTTTGCATAAAGCTACAAAGGATAAAGATTCTTGAGTTTTCCATCTACTCATTTTACACAAGTGGAAGACTGGAAAAGCAATTAACATGTATATAGGTACCTAGTTCAATTTCGCCCTGATCCCTGAAGTATCTGAACAACAGACCTTGTTTCTTCATCTACTGTCTGCTCAACTTTCACCACCTGCTTGTTTGCCTAAGTATGACATGAAATATTTTTATTCAGTGAAATAATTTAGGGCATAATGGGTAACTTAGTTTCTAAGGAAATTTATGTTTGAAACTACAATTTACCCCTCTTCAGTTGATAGTGAAAAATTGTGTCTGCAATTTTGTAATAAGAAGGATATGTGAAACACTGATTATTTTATTTTTTCCAAAAACTGACTGTTCTTTTAAGCTCTGATGAAAAGCTTCTCCATAGGAATCTGTGCTCAGTCTTTGGTTTCTGTACATAACCTTGAAGCAAGTATCACAGCTGATCATGACTTAACTGTTGGTCTTGACATATTTGGTTTCTGCAGCTCATAGGTAAAAGCTGTGCAAGGACCAATTGATGTCTTCAGTATGAATTAAAAAGACAGAGATTTGTCCTGAGCTTCTGCTTACCTGTTAGACTAATTTATACTGTGCCTGGGAGCGTACAGTTAAGGGGCAGTGGCAGAAATAGTGCTTTAAGGAGTAAAAAATACTTTTACAATGGGAATTGTAATCCAGTTTTCCATGAAACTGTCAAATGTCTGACATTTGCCCTGTGTTAGCCTGTATGGCTGCGCAGTTAGGAAAATCCTGGTGTTTCTGGCTGGGATTAAAACGAAACACAACTGAACAAATGACAAGAATAAAAGACAGACTGGAGGGGAGAGTGTTAGAGCAGAGGGAACTAGAAAAGGTAGTCAGAAATTGGTCTCCTGTTTGCAGCACTGACAATGCCTTTAGGAATAGTGATTATCAGTACCTTCACTTACATAAACAGAAATTTAAAAATACAGCCTAGACATAGAGGAATTATAAAAACAGAATGGTGTCTCTGGGGAAGCAAGGCAGACATTTAAGTTTTATAAAATTTTATAAAAGTAATTATCCACTTTTATAAGTATGTGTACTAAATGAAAACACCATAGATTTTTTTTCCTCGATTTTTATGTAATACAAAGGGTACTACACAATCCTACAGTACGTACATCATAGACCTATTTTTATATTATAAGTATTTTTAATATTCCTTATAAGATACATTAAAAATCATATGAAGATATTATATTATGCATAATAAAATACAGGCAAAAAATGCAAATTTTGTCTCTCCTTTAATTCTCTATCAGATATTATAATTACTGAATTTCAGAGAATCTCAAAGGTTAAACATATTAGAAGGTCAAAAGCTTTTTTAACTTGTTTTTCTTTGTCACTCACAAAAATGCTCCAATTGGTTCATAGTGAACATTGTAAGAATATTATGCAGGTCTGAGGGCGAACTCACTTTTAACAACATTTCAGATTTCAAAACTATTGTAAGCTTGAAACTTGAGAATTTTTAAGAAGGTTTTGCTAAAGAAACTCTATGCCCGTATTTTTCTTGATTACGGGATGTTTAGGATCAGTATTTGAGTTCAAATATTGTTTATTCTCCTCTTTGCACATTTCATAAAGTCTTACTAATTACTGATATTAATGAGAATTATACAATGGGACTAGTCACATTTTTCCATTAAGAATTAATGAAATTAAAGTAATATTTTGATCATATATATGTCCGTCTTCCTCCATTGTTTCTTTGATTGTTTTTTTCCTCCTAGTAGATCAAACACTTTTAAGTAAAAACTGATCTTAGGTCACTTTCACTCTAAGTTTTTAATATTTTAGTCATATTCAATTCTTGTTTTGGCAACGTTTGAAGCCAAATGTTTTGGCTTGGTAGATACAGCAGCCTTCTCCGTGTGCTGAAAAAATGCTTGCCTTTTTCCAAGCTTGCCTTTTGGCTCCTGTGTTTCCTTCTGGCCTTTCTGCTGTCTTCAGAAATGTTTTCACAGAGGGCCACACTTTGTTTCCAGTGCTTTTGTAGCAGCTCAGCAGGAGCGGGTCTTCGCTTTATATCCAGGCAGTTGAACTCCTGTTGATTTTATTGCATTTCCATTGCAGGGCATGTGCCTCCCTATAGCTCTCTGCAGAACCTGCCTTAGGTACCCTATGGAATTATATACCTCAATTAGGTAATACCTGTATTTGAAGGAAGTTTGTAAATAATGTATGACCAATGAAGCTGTATCGTTAGCAAACAAGCAGAGATGAGTCCTCTAAATGGCAATAGTAAAAACTTTATTTTAACAAGTATCTGGAAATAATTTCGTTTTGTTGGTGATTTTAAGAATAGCTTTTTTGCATTTGGGAGCAATCCAAAGGAAGAGATGCTTTTCAGTTTACATCAAATGGACATCTTTATTATCTTGATGGATCAGAGGGATGATAGGAAAATGTAGTTCATTTTTAATATGAAGAAATAAAATGGTCTTTCAGTGAAAGACCTTTCCCAGCAAAATATCCCTGAGATGGGTATGGTGAGAAGGGTTAGAAGGTCTTTTGGAGTTTTTCCATGGACTTATTCGCAGGTTCTGCTGACAGGAATAGTGAAGCAAGACGGCTTCTGCTCTTAGGAGCAGTGTGAGGCTCTGACTATCTTCTAGTTTCAGAGGGCCCAAGGCTTGATACTGGGTTTGAGACTCAAAATCTCTGCGTTTTCTTGGGCCAAGGCTGCTGCAAGTTTCTCTTTCCGTTGCCACACACTGGAACTCTAATTTTCTAAACAGTGAGTGCTTAGGAGTTAAGTTTACTGCCGGCGGTGTTAACTAAGATACAGTCCTTCACATTCACATCTACATGTATGAATCTGTGCTGGGGATCTGGGTCATATTAGCACCTGTGTGCTGTGGATACAGCTGCACAGCCTGAGGCACCACGCAAAGTAGCTCAGGCTGGTTCACAAAAAACAGCTGTGAAATTTACAGCTGATTCCCCAACCAGCTGTTAGCATGCTCTTCAGCACACCTTGCTTTAGCCTCTCCTGGAAGTCCCTGTACTGTACCAAAGATGATGAATGGTGTCCTGCTCGCGATGAAGAAGAAGAAGCAGGAAAGAGAAGATCAAGAGCTGTCCCCTGAAGTGAACTGAATTTTCAGGCATTACTCACTACGCTGCCTTTCATTCTTGGCCCTAGAAATCCTTGGACCTTTTTTGGTGATTACTTCTTATGACTGGGAGAGGATCCTTGTCCACAGAGACCCTTCTGCACAGCTCCCTTGCTTCCTGCAGAAGTGTTTGTTATTGTTATGTGATCTTTTCACGCAGAAAGAGATGCCTGAGCATTCAACAAAAACTGTACAGATCTGGCAATCTAGTGCATTGTAGTTAACAAACTGAGTAAATAAAAGCCCTGGCCCAAATTACAGTATCTTTGCACTGCACGTGTTTTAAATCAGACCTTCAGAAATATCTAATTAGGTAGCATTAAAAAATCCTGGATAATTTCTCTCCAGTTATTTTAATCACATTTTTTTCTAATTGATTACTTTAGAAAACAGAGCAAATATAGTGAAACAAAAGCACATCAAGAAAACCTAGCATTCAAATAATCTACATACAGCATCTTCTTACTGCTTTACATCTTAGCTCTTTACTCTGCTACAGAAAAAATCATTAATCTGACATCTGCTATCCTACAAATAACCATGCTTTTATCAAGGTTTAAGAGAAAGAAAAACAGTTTAAAACACTTCCAAGAGGGAGTCTTGACTTTCAGTCCTCTGCTCTGCCTAGTGTGTGCTTGTTTCAGTCAAGGTAGATGAGGGAAAGGGGTGTTAGCTCACCTTCCTACTCTTCTTGTAAGCCTAGATAAAAGACAAAACCAGCTCCAACCTGAATTATGGCATTTGTAACAATTCCCATGGAATCAATGTGTTAATTTTACTGTAAGGTCTGTGTTCCCTGTTCACGTTCTCTTCCCACCTGGTGGATACATGCCATCCAAGATTTGCTTATGTCGTCTTTTTGCGTGCTTTCTGCCTGCTTTGTGCTACTTTGTAAGTAGGTTATAAGCCCTTTATGTTTGGAATAATCATTGTAATGAAGATGCTGTTTACTGGCACAAGCCCAAACCAACACTGAAAGTTTAATTTTGAAGATGTTAGGTATTTGAATTTCCAACAGACCTCAGATCTAAATTTCTCATGGTAGAGTAAAAATGTCCAAGCCAGTCTTCCTGCTTTTGAATTCAGCTATTTTAAATCTGGGAACAGAGAAATTCAGCATTTGCAGAAATGACTCAGTTGAAACATGACATGAAAAGTTAGTAGCGTGGAGCCTGAAAGGAAATATTTCTGTTGTTGCTATCCCACAGTTCTGCCAAGGACTAAAATATTTCATGCAGTCTCATACAGTCACTTATGCACATGCTTTCTTATTGTGCTTTTATATTTCTTACAGTGCTTATATTTGCTTTCTTTCCTTTTGGAATGGTCTGTAATATATAGCTTCTCCAGAGGATCCTCACTCTTGAAGTCTGAACAGGGCTCCAATTCAAACGCTACATCAAGCTTTCTGTTTGACTTTTGCACTTAAATTTAACACAGAGCCAAGCCAATTTCATATGGTAATACTGACTATATCCTTGTTTGATAAATAGTGTTAGGCATCCAATTTAATTATTAGTAATTACAATCACGATAGTAAATATATCTGAAGCTATTTACTATATTTCCCATAAACTGTATTGAAGCTAAAAATCAACATTGGTACCAAAACCAATGAGTAGCCACTGCTGGATATTGCCAGTTGCTCTGAAGAAATAATTTGTAGAATAGTAGTGAATTTGTAGTTCTTCCCTTCTGTCTTTTACCATACCTATGATATTTATTTTAGAGGTAACATGAAAAAAATGTAGAAATAAGCATAAGTAGCAGCAATGAAAAAGACAACGTTAATATTATTGGGCTTAGCGACCATGAAATGATAGA